>NW_017307386.1:325755-395600 GCF_000935625.1 Nanorana parkeri
TGGGAATTGCGGCTGGCGTGTGGGCGGGGCGGGTGCTGCGGCCGGGCTTTACATTTAAAATTCAGTTTATGTGCAGCTACCCCGAAAGTAAGACCTAGCGGATTTCTGTAATATAAGACCTACCACCGAACTAGGTCTTATTTTCGGGGTAGGTCTTATATTACAGAAATCACTGAAGATAGCGCTAGGTCTTACTTTCGGGGTAGGTCTTACTTTCGGGGAAACACGGTAGTACGATAATTGACAGGATCTTCCAGAGATTTGTCATGCTTTGGGATCGTTACTACAAGAGCTTCCAGCGATTCTTTAAAAAAATTGACCAGTAGAGGCTGGTTAATTTGCAAATTGGGACAAATACGGATTTAGAGTTGCTGAAAAGGTCTTGTAGAACTCAGAACTGAAGCTGTCAGGGCCGGGGGCTTTGTGCAGAGGAAGATTAGAGATTACTTTTGTCATTTCACACGGGGAGAAAGGGTGAGTGAGGGAACCTAGCTGCTCAGAGGAGATTTTAGGGAGATTTCAAGATACAAAGGAAATCGTGAATATCCTACTCTAAAGGTTTGGAGGAGTCCAGGGAGTCTTTTAAATTATATAGATAGGAATAAAATTCACTAAAACAATTAGCAATATCCAAAGGGTTATTGAGTTGATTACCATTTTTATCAACTAGGTCGGGAATTTTATTAGCTAATGTGTGCTTTTTAAATTGCTGAGCAATAAATGAACCTGGCTTGTTGCCCTGAGAGTAAAATTTAAGCTTCATCCTCTTGATCATAAAGTCATATTGTGATGCAACAAGAGGCTCAATTTATGACGCAGCAATTGCAGATCACGGGAAGTAGAAGGGTCAGGGCATTCCCAAGACACGTATCTGAGACAAAAGGTCTTGCATGTTCTGCTGCAGCCTCCTCTTCTCATGAGCTCCTATTTTGAGTAGCAAACCTCTAATAAAAGCCTTGTGGGCATTCCAAAGCACTGAGGAAGTGATCACTGTAGATGTATTAATTTGAAAAAAATGTGAGTTCACATTGGATATGTTTTCTGTATGTAGCATTGGAGAGTAAGCTAGTATTAAGCCTCCACAGGGTAGACAGTCAGTGGGAGGGGTCTGAGAAAAGTGATAAAGAAGAAGATAATTTTCCGCTTTAGAGGCATATTGCGAAGTATATTTGTCAACTATAAACATGTCCATTCTGGATTATGAATTCTGGGTATGAGAAAAGTAGGTGTAATCTTTTTCAGAACCATGCATACATCGCCAAGCATCGTATAAGTCTTTATTTTGCAGAAATTACATTAAGGTGCGATTGGGCCATCTGTTAGAGGTATCTAGATTGGTATCAACAAGCTCAATGAAATCTTCACAGATGATTAAGTGGCCCTTACAAATGGGGGCAATTTTACTCATCAGAGTGGAAACAAATGTATTCTGGTGAACATTGGGGGCATATATATTAACTGGAGTAATTAAGCGATTATTAATAGAGGCTACCATTGGGATGATTCCTGGACCTTGGGTAAGTGGAGGGTCAATAATCCTGTGAGCATGTTACAGCATATAAAATGCTAAAGAATGAGCATTGCACATATATGGATTTACTAATAAACAATGGATTATATATTCTTAATTAGATCCCTGCCACAATATTCCCTGATGAAGTAAATGAATGAAACGCGTTGGATATTTGCAATACAACATGTGAAAAGAATATGAAATATTTGAATGGGATTTTGCCTATGGTTTTAAATATTATGTAGAATATGTTCAATATGAGATGAGACTGGAATTGAGGAATTCATTAATCTTGTATGTTCTCTGTAGATCATGACCTTGAGAATGGAATTGAGTAATCTAGTAATCATGTATGTATTTTATGCTTGAATCATGGTATTTTTAGGCTATTTAATAAATTGATATATATTTCAACACCCCTATACTACTAGGATTATAGTTTTTTTTGGAACAATGTGAATTAACAGGGGTGAGGTTTAGACCACTTGGGTTACATGGTTCTGGGTAGTAATATTTGTTAATACATATGGAGTGAATTATTTCCTTCTTTTAGCAGTAGCCGCAGAAATATCGGCTTAAAGAGAGAAACTGTATATGCATATGTTTCAGGTAATGAGGCAAACTGCTTCGACCAAGAGCCCCTCCTTGACAGGGAAATAATGCAGCCTGGCAATGACATCCCTCGGGACAGAGGCAGGAAGATGTTTCAGCCTGTGGGCCCTGTCAATTAGCAATTCGGATGCAGGGAAGACAAGTAACAAGGACCTGAGCATCTGTTGGAGGAAAGTGTGAAGCTCTACAGAACTCACAGATTCAACGATGCCCCTAAATTTTACATTATTTCTCCTGGATCTGTCCTCCAAATCTGTTATTTTATCCTGAAGCTGGTTGAGAACGACTTGGTGATCAGTACATGCGTCAGCCAGGTTGTTATAGGCTGAGGCGAAATTGCTCATTCTAGCTTCCAGATAATCAGTGTGTTCCCCTATATCAGTAACCTGTATTTGCAGGGTGCTGAATGCAGACTGAAAATCATGTTGTAGCTCAGATCTCAGGGACAGGAGCATTTGCTTAATGCAGGATTATCAGAGACCGGTACATTTTGCAGCAATGAAAGCTGGTCAGAAACAGCCTGAGAAGCAGCACACAGGGCTATAGACTGCATTTTACTACTTTTTTTTTTACTTACAGGTCCTTTGGAGGCAGGGGAGGTCAGAAGAGAGCTGACAGGTCTATTCATGTCATTAGGCTGGAGCAGAGGAGCAGGGGAGCCGTCATCCATATCAGACTCCTCACTGCTTCTGCAGGACGAGTGCAAGCCAGGAGAGGGAGGCATAGTCATGGCTCCAACGCAATCTTTAATCACCACTTCACTCCATGAAGGGGGTAGAAGTGGGTGAGCCTGCAGGGCTCCTTCACCTTGTTCTTCCCTTTAGACATGGCGGAAGGGTTAACAGGAGGTGGATCGGGCAGAATGAGGAAGATTTTAGAACTATGGTGACTGCTGAGGGTTGCAGTATAGCAGGGTTCCCGTCGGGGGCTTCAGCTCATGTGGCCATGTCGTTACGTGGCCAAGCCACATCCCTATACTGACATATTTATCTTATGACATTTATTTGGCATTTGTAAAAAAAATATAACCGTTTGCAGACACATTTCAAAAGGCTTAAAGAAGAACTCTGGGAAATTAAAAAAATGATTCATGCCGTGGGGCTACCCCCACGCTGCAAGGGTTAAGTGCTTGTTTTGTCTAGGGGGCTTAAATAAAGCAGATATACTCACCTGATCCTCACTCCCTCAGCAGTCAGCACTCACCTTAATCCCCCTCTGCTCTGGCTGTGGAATGCCACTCTGCATCCTCACGTCTAATGCAAGTCAATGATGTGATGTCAGTGGCCAGGCAGGCCTGAGGATCAGGTGAGTATATCTACTTTATTTGAGTTCTTCGACAAAATGAGCACTTAACCCTTGCACTGCAGAGGTAACCCCCTGCAAGGGTAAGTTTATTAGATTCTTTAAAAGAACCAATGTAAGTTACTGCCTAATTATCCAACACAACAACCGTAAATTGAATTCATTACTGAGCCAGATAAAGACTACAGAGTGAGGTGTTACCATCTGATAAAGCATGTAAATGTGCATATATCTATTCATATTGCAAATAATATTCTATCGAGATAAATTGGGACCACCACAGTCTTCAGCAAGAGATTTCTAAAATTGATCTTTCTCTGAACAATATCCTTTATCATGAGACCTTGTTCCCTCTCTCTCCTGGAAAACAACCAACAAAAAAATGCAATAAGAGTTTTGCAGATTTCATCAGCCGACAAATTCAATAAAAACAATGTTTATGTTATCTGTTCAATAAAGCAAGGGGGGCAGCTCACAGAGAACTTGTTTGCCTTTCATCAATCAATAGCTGTTCTTTACACCTTAGTATATGTGATTTTTTTTTTTTTTACTGAGCATTAACTGTTAAAGGGTCATACAAGCAGAACATTTCGATCCTGGAATTAACAGTCTGTGTAAATCAGTATCATATATATTTTTTTAGATATGTATTCAGGGCTGTCCCTATGGGTGTCACCGGTTGGAGTGGGGGGAGGGGGGCGGGGATGCTGACAGGGAACAGTTGTCATGGAAAGGGGGAGAAGTTGTGTGGTTGCAGAGTATGCAGGACTGTGCTGTCAGTGGCTCTGTCTGGCATCTAGCCCAGCTCGCTTATGTCACCGGTTGCCAGGAGCTCAGCGGGATGCCAGCCAGAGCGTCCCGCTCAGCTCTTGGCAACCAATGACGGCATTGAGGTGGGCAGGATACCTTGCAGACCGTCAGGTTGCTAAGTGCTCCTAGCAACCTGGGATGCTATGGCCGCCCCCCCCCTCCCCCTCCCCACCACCTGCCTGACCCCAATGAGATGTCGCCTTCTTATTATAGGAACAGCACAGTTTGTATTGTAGTGCTCACCCCCGAAGGAGCTGCTGGAATACCCATGTCATCCATAGCCTTTTTAGCAACCTGCTGCCCCAATAGCATTAACCCCATGAGTTTGTGGCAAGTTATCCTTGCTATCTGGGGAGTGATTCCCAGATAGCAAGGATAACTTGCCACAAACTTGCGGCAGGGTTAAATTGTAATTCTTGTTAACTTGCTGCACACATTCCTGGCAAGTTGTAGACTTGCAGAACACTTGCAGCACAAGTTCTACTTGAATTTGTAGCAAAGTTGCTTGGCAAGTCTACAGCAAGAGTCCTGCAGGTCTTAGCAAGAGCTCTGCAAGTGTACAGCACTTTTGCAAAGCACGCTGATCTGGAGACTTGCAATGCAGACTTGCTGTAATTGTGCAACAAAATTGTGAAGCTTGGCAAGTCTAGCAATAGTTTAGCAAGTAATTTTCAAACTTGCAGCTCAATTGCTTGCTATCTGGGTCATTGGTTGCCTCACACTGCAGCACACTTCACAGGTAGGTACAATCAATGTCAGAACACCTGGAATTAACCAGATAAACACCAACTATAATTCAACCAGACTGACTACAGCTCTGGCAATCACAGAATTTCTAGCAGCCACTCCACTAAAGGTGGTAGGGGCTACAGTATTAATAATGCAAATAAATACGGTGTTTTCCCTTTGTCTGGGATCGGTGTTTCTATTGATAACACACTTTGTTTTCTTGACGTTGAGAGCTTTTTATGGACTTATCTAGTCCTATTGAAGTAAATGAATGAGACTCTTCTAGTACACAACACAACACTTGTCAAATTGCACAACGTATATATCCATGTCCACTACAGTGCAAACAAAAAAACAGGATTGGAGTGCCCACTAGACATGTGTGATTCGTTTCGTTAATTTTCCTGAAATTCGTAAATTCAGAAGCATCCGAAATCCGAATTGCAGTTTCCGAATTATATCCGAAATACGAAATTCCGTTAACGAATTTCGGATCTGAATTTCTTTGAAACGGGAACTAATATTACCCCTGTAAATGAGGTTGAACAAAATGACAAGATTTTTTTTTTTATCCGAAATATGGATCCGCTGCTGCTGAGAGTTGCATTACAATGCATACAGGCAGTAAATACGAAATTCCGTTACAAACATTCGTTATGATGAAGTTAAAAAGCAAAATACCTTTGTTAATATTGGAGTTGATGAGTTTTTTGTTTTATTCGAAATTCGGATCCAAAATCCGTTAACGGAATTCGTATTTCGTTTGGTTGACCAATCAGAGGTTTTCTCTTGTGCTGCTGAGAGTTGCATTACAATACAGGCAGGAAATACGAAATTCCGTTACAAACATTCGTTATGATGAAGTTAAAAAGCAAAATACCTTTGTTAATATTGGAGTTGATGGTAATTTTTTTTTTTTATCCGAAATACGAACTTCGGATCTGAACTCTGTTAACGGAATTCCGTATTGCGGATAAAAAAACAACTACCATCGACTCCAATATTAACAAAGGTATTTTGCTTTTTAACTTCAATATAACGAATGTGCGTAACGGGACGAAAATCCGTTAACGGAATTTCGTATTTCCTGCCTGTATTGTAATACGAATTACGAAAATAATTACGAAAATGTGCCGAAACTAATGAAAATTCGTATTTTGTACGAATTGGTCAACCAAACGAAATACGAAATAACGAATTTCGGATCCGAATTTCGGATTTCGGATTAAAAAAAACAACTCAACTCCAATATTAACAAAGGTATTTTGCTTTTTGACTTCATCATAACGAATGTTCGTAAAGTTATGAAAATGTGCCGAAACTAATGAAAATTCGTATTTCGTACGAATCCAAATGGAGTTTCGGACACGAATTACGAAATAACAGATATTACGAAACGGAACAAATTTTTTGACGGCGCACAAGTCTAGTGCCCACTACCAATATCTGTCAAGTTTGATATTCATTGTGGACCACTAAATCCAATGCTCAATGGTCCACAAGCAGCTGACAACTAGAAGCAAGAAACCAACCTCCTGTGTTTGACCAACATAAACATGTTCACAAAACTGATGATAAAAGGTTCTCCTTTTTTGGCTATGAAACCACTAGGACTATAGACAACAGTAATATTAATATGTTAGAACAAAGGGGCATTGAGAAAGATTTCAGATGCCTATCACCCCTCACAGATAACACAGTATGCTGTTCAACGCCTCCTGAAATCATGTTTAATTTAACAGCAACAGAAAAAATCTAATTGACTTCTGCTGGAGAGAGATAGAAGAGAGATGGATAATTTTTTGTTTAACTCATCATTGTTCCATAGAAAGTGATGTAAATGACTAGAAAATGTAAATCTTATGAAACCAAGAGTATGAGTAAAGTCTTAGCAGCCTCTGCACAGGGATTAGCAGAACTATACAATAAAATCTATATAGTATAGAGGACGGCAAGGCTGGGTTGTTGACGGCTGATAAATTTCGCCACTGTTTGGGTTGACACCAAAGGGGTTATTCTTTCTGAGGAGAAAGTGACCAGCTGTGGCTTGTGTGAGAGAGACATGCTGAGATGCTGTGCTGCTGTGTTTCAGGACTAATATTCCTGGGAAGGGATTTCCCCAGGTTTGGAACTTTTGTACAACAAGTCGGTGAGGCACATTTCATTTATGTTTTGTTATTTGTGGCGAAGATACAGACTTTTACTTTGAGTTTCTGGTAAAGTTAAGCTTATATTTGTGTTTCCCCATTTTGACTGCCCTGAAGAGGAAAATCAAAACTTTTGTTTGTGGAATAACCTCTGTGTGAGTGCTCTGTGAGCTTTCCAACTTTACAAGTGGTGGAGAATGCGGGTAGGACGCTATCTCTAGCACGTGGACTTTTCTGTAAAAAACTGACATTTAAAGTGGCATTGTACCATTTGCATGTCCTGGGCTAAGGCTGCACTAAAGTCCACAGCCATGGAGGAGCTGATTAAGCAGCAGGCCTTAGCTAATGTGCAGGCGCAGACACGCCATGAGGAGGCACTGGCTCAGCAACGACAAGCCCTGGCACTGGCTGTCGCAGCCCAGCAGGAAAACACCCGTTTGCTGGCTGCACAATTTACAGCATAGCAGGAAGTCACACAGCTGCAGGTAACTGCCCTACAGGAGGCCGTGCGAACACTTGCAACTTGCACAGGGGCAGGAACATGCCGTGGTCGCCTCTGGTAACCGAGTGTCCATAAGGGCCCGTCATTTCCTGCAGAAACTTTCATCCAATGATGATGTGGAGGCGTTCCTCACCATTTTTGACTTTGGACTGCTGAGAGAGAAGGGTGGCCCCAAGACCAATGGGCCGGCCTCATCGCCCCATTTCTGACAGGTGATACCCAAAAGGCGTACTTTGACCTACCACTGGAAGAGGCAAAGAGTTATGACTGGCTGAAGGCTGAGATTCTGGCCCACCTTGGGGTAACTGTCGTGGCCCAGGCTCAGCGGGTACACAGCTGAAAGTACCACCCTGACCAGCCACCAAGGTCCCAAATGCATGACTTGGTGCAGCTGTGTAGGAAGTGGTTACAGCCAGAGACCCTGACTGGAGCTCAAATAGTCAAAAGGGTCGTGATTGGCCATTACCTGAGGTCCCTAGCAGAGCATCTGCAACGCTGGGTCAGCCATGGAGGCCCCAAGACCGCAGAGCTAGTAGTCAAGATGGTGGTCTCGCCACAAACCCTAGAACCAGCATCCCAGAATCATCTTCCCCGGTTCTGCAGAGGCCTGTCACTACTCAAAAACCAGTCGATATACAGTGTTTGCGGTGTAGAGCTTGGGTCCATACCCAGGCACAGTGTCCCCTACAGGAAGAGCCTATGGAGTGCAGATCTATTCAAAGGGTGTCCCTCTATGCCCACACAACCTTCACTACCCATCTTGACCTGGAGGTGGGCCAGTTTGTACTGTGTTGGTGAATCACTCTCCCGCCAAAGTTTGGCTGTCCAAAAGGTTGGGGTGGTGAGTAGTCTTATACATGATGTGATTGTGAGACGGAACTGCTCTCTCTGGCACAAGTAATGATTGGAGAGGATAACATTAAATGTTATACTCAGGGTGAATAGGGGGGAGGGACCCTCTAGTCTGGCACACCCTGACCTAGATGTGTCCAGGGGCGCGTTTGGCATGGCTCAAATGCGTGACCCCACATTGGTTAATGCTAAAGAACAAGTAACTGTTGTCAATGGGGTACCTGAAACACCTGATGCTGAGAAAAGGTTTCCCTACTTTGCTGTAAATAATTATTTGTTTTACAGAGTGTATGAAATACAGGGATAAGTTGTGTAATAGTTGCTGGTACCCCAGCCTTACCGGTGAATGGTGCTAGACCTGGCTCACAATGATGCCCTAGGAGGTCACCCGGAAGTGGAAAAAACCGAAGCACGGATAACAGACCGGTTTTACTGGCCTGGGATAAGTGCAGAAGTTAAGGGGTACTGTTCGTCCTGCCCCACTTGCCAGTTGACCGTTCCAGCGCCACACTACAGAACCCCCTGGTGTCTCTGCCAATAATCAAGGTGCTCTTCGAACGCATTGCGATGGATCTGGTGGGTCCCCTAGAGAAGTCTGCTCAGGGACACCGATATATCCTGGTGGTTCTCGATTATGTCACAAGGTATCCAGAGGCAGTACCTTTAAGAAATCCTACATCCAAAGCCATTGCATGTGAGTTATTTTATATGTTTTCTAGAACTGGCTTCCCAAGGGACATTTTAACCGACCAGGGGACCCAGTTTATGTCCGGGGTGAAGGCAGATGTGTGCAAGCTATTCCAGATCAAGTAGTTGCGAACATCTGTTTATAACCCCCAGACCAACGGGCTGGTTGAAAGGTTTAATAAAACTCTGAAGATGATGTTCAAAAGGGTTATACAGAAAAGACTGGGATTACTTACTCACCACGCTCCTGTTTGCCATTCAGGAGGTCCCTCAGGCGTCCACGGGGTTCCCACCTTTTGAGCTGGCGTATGGACAGAGGCCCCGTGGATTACTGGACTTGGTGAAGGAGACGTGGGAAAGTGAGTCTTCTCCACATAAAACAATAATTGAGCATATCTCTCAGATGAGAGAACGGATCTTAAATGTAAAGATCTTTAGTATAGAAACATCTTCAGAGGGCCCAAGAGGTGCAGAAGGTATACAACTGGTAAAACTAAGACAATTTCAGGTTGGGGACGGGTGGCGGTACCGATACCCAGGACCGCCGTCAGGGGGGCACGGCCAGTACCATTATAAGGCCCGGGCTCCAAGATATAATTTTTCCCTATAGAATTATAAGAATAGTACCATTTGCCTGGTCCTGGGCACGGAGGGGAAAAGTAAGTGTTTCCCATCAGACAGAGGCCCCGGGGATGGTGGGGGTTGTGACAGAGACTGGGGAGAGACAGATCGACCGATGCTGAGAGCTTCTTAGCATTGGACGGTGGGTCTCTCTAATGCTTCCCTCCCTCCTCTCAGCATGGTCGATCTGTGTCCTACTCTTTCCCCCCTCCCCTCAGAGAATTGCTGACTTTCAAGCTGATGAGGTCGTGCTGTGTTGGCTGTCAGCTCTGCAATGTCCCATCTTCAGATCTCCTCATATAAGTCCTCTTAACTGCTGTGTGTCCTGTATACAGGATCGTTTGTTATGTGTCTATGATCTGCCCCCTGCTCCCGAGCTGGGGAAGGGGGGAGGGCAGTGGAAGGGGGGAGGGGAGTGGAAGGGGGAGGGGAGGAGAGAGATAGTGTGTGTGTCTCAACACCTTCAGGGACACAACCTTCTATAGTAACAATAAAGTGCAGGTGCAGACACTGGGATCTGTGTAAAGCTGCCCATACACCTTACAACCATTGCATAACTTTTGTTGTGCGATGGTTGTAAGGTGATTCAAATTTCGTTCGACCTGCCCATCATGGACAGGAAGATCGTACTTGATATCATTGCAAGTCCTTCCCGCTGAGGGGAAGGCTTGCAGATGATTGCAATGGTGAGCGGGCAGTGTGCGCTTGCGTACCTCGTGCCGTGCGGCTTTCGTCTTGCGATCGCTCTACCAACCCGCCGAAAATCTATTATCTAGCGTGCTCGTTATATGAAAATCGTGCGACCGTAGCGTAAATGGTCGCATGCTGCCCATACACCTTACGATTATCGTACTATCGCAGGATCACCCGCGATTATCGTATGATAATCGTCAGGTGTATGGGCAGCTTAAGAACATAAGAAGAAATCACTGAGAAGAGGGGGAAAGTGAGAGGCCCAGAACCTGTGTGCTGAAATTTCTTTACATTAGCGAAATTGATTATATTAGGGAATATTACAATGTAATGCAAGGGTGTGGAATTCCTATCGATCGGGACTGGCAGTCCTGGGCGCCGGGCGAGTAGTTTTTTTTTCTACATTGAGGGCCTGTTCACACCACAAAGGCTGCGTTCCAGAGTGTTCGGCCTCTGAAACGCACTGGAATGCAAGCTGGCTGGCTCCCTGCATTCAGGGGTGGGAAGGGGCGTGGCGGTGCATTGAAATCAATGGCACCGCAGTCACGCCCCCAGTGCAATCGCGCGGAAAGCAGACACACTAGTGCCTGCGTTCCGGTCCAGTGCGATCTGCAAAAATACTGCAAGCACTATTTTTGCAGATCGCACTGGACCGGAACGCAAGCACTAATGTGCCTGCATTCCGGGTGCGGGCGATTGTACAGCAAGCAAGGGGTGTGGCTGAAGTGCCATTCAATGCACCACCATGCCCCCTCCCACCCCTGAATGCAGGGAGCCAGCCAGCTTGCGTTCCAGAGGTTGAACGCCATGGAACACAGCCTTTGTGTTGTGAATCGGCCCTTAACACGGCTCCGGGCAGGCAGCAAGGCTAAATGTAAAGTGGGAGCCATTTTGTACAGGTGATCTTGAGCGGCAGTACAGCCATCCAAAATCACTTGTAAACAGCCTGCTCCTCCCTCTCCTCCCCCCCCCTCCCCTCTCTCCGGTGGCCGTGTCCCCAGCCGCTCCCTCTAATATCGCTCCCTGCCCTCTGGATCCCTTTCTGCCGTGCTCTTTGGAGTCCCCCGCTCTTCTGGAGCACCCGGGATCACAGCAAACTAGATCAGGAAGGAGGGGGTTGAACGTCCGTTTTCTGCTCCGTTTTCTGCTCTGCTCTGTGTGAGCAGTGACACACGAATGCTGTACTCACAGACTCCTGTCACAGGAGAACGTGCACAGTGCTGTGCTAGAACTCCTGTGGTGGAGGTGACGGGGTCAATAAAGAGAACCTGTCACCTCCAAATGCTATCACACAGGGGCTCCTGTGTAATATCAGTGAAGTCAAGTGAAAAAAAATTGTCAAAAAATAAATAACAATTAAAAATGTTAATACATCAAAAAATTATAATTAAAAATGGGAATAAAAATTTAAAAAATAAAAAGGTGATAAGTAAAAAAAAACCAAAGTAAAAAATAAATACAAATTTAAACCAAACCCCTGCCCCCACCATCTGCATTCGAAAAAAAAAAACACATGCACTGGGGTGTGTGTGGAGTGGGCGGCAAGGGGGGGGGCTAAAGCTGTGTAAGGGGCCCCAAAATTTCTGATGGCTGCCCTGCTGATACCCACAGTAGAACGTACGTTTCTGGTAAAATGGCAGGGACCATATGAGGTGGTCGAGAATGTAGGGGTGGTAAACTACCGAGTACATCAGCCCGGGAAAAGGAAACTAACAGATCTACCACATAAACTTGTTAAAACCCAAGAGAGCAGGTTTCTGCCGTAATATGGGTGGGTGTAGAGTCGGCAGGTGTCGATTTGGTACACATTGCTACCACCGTGCCCAAACCCTAGACAAGTAAAAGAATTTCTGCAGAGAAATAAAGACATGTTTTCAGGACTGCCAGGATGCACATCTGTAATTAAACATGATATTGTGACACATCCCTATGTAAAAGTTCAGGTAAAGCCGTACCACATCCCAGAAGCCCATAGAAAGGCTGTTTTCGAAGAGGTTCAGAAAATGCTTGAGCTTGATGTCGAAGAGTCGCAGAGTGAATGGTCAAGTCCCATAGTGTTGGTACCGAAACCCAACGGCACTCTGCCATTCTGCAACGACTTCAGGAAGCTCAATGAGCTGTCAAAATTTTACGCGTATCCCATGCCCCGGGTCGATTAATTAATAGAGAGGTTGGGACCTGCCCAGTATATCACCACCCTAGTCCTTACAAAGGGGTACTGGCAGATACCCTTGACCAAGGAAGCCACGGAGAAAATTGCTTTTTCCACCCCTGAGGGTGATTTTAATATAAGAGAATGCCTTTTGGGTTACACTCTGCCCCAGCCACCTACCAAAGGGCAATGGATAGGACACTCCGCCCTCACCTGAGACATACCTCAGTCTACCTGGATGACATTGTCATCTTCAGTACGGTATGGGAGTCCCATCTTCCCCGGGTTCAGGCTGTGTGGGACTCTCTGAGAAAAGAAGGGCTTAGGCTTAACCCCGAGAAGTGTGCTATTGGGATGGAAGAGGCCAGGTACCTGGGATATGTTGTAGGTAGAGGTCTGGGGAAATCGCAAATTAACAAAGTGGAAGCCATTCAGAACTGGCCTTACCCCTAATGAATAAACAGATGTATGCTTTTCTGGGCATAGTTGGGCATTATCAGCAGTTTGTCCCTAATTTTGTCTCTATTGCCGCACCACTGACTGACCTGACAAGAGGCAGAAAGTCAGTGATGGTTCCATGAAATGCCAGTGCTGAAGAAGCCTTTGTAAAGCTTAAAACTGCATTGGGTCAGCATCCGTTGCTGGTAGCGTCAGATTTAAAAAGACTTCATTGTGCAGACAGATGCCTCAAGTGAGGGTTTAGGGGCCATGCTGTCTCAAGAGGTCAATGGGAAAGAACACCCCATAGTTTTTCTTAGTAGGAAACTGACGGCAGCAGAGAAAAACTGTGCTGTGGTAGAATGAGAGTGTTTGGCCATAAAGTGGGCCTTGGATTCTCTGGGGTACTTTCTGTTAGGCAAGAATTTCTGTTTGGTGTTGTACCATGCCCCATTGACCTGGATGAGACAGAACAGGCACACTAATGCCAGAGTAACCAGGTGGTCTCTGTCCCTCCAAGAGTTCAACTTTACAGTAGAACACAGACCTGGAAGACAGCATCAAAATGCTGATGCGCTCTCTCCGGTGCATTGTGAGCTGTCCATGTTTGCCTCATACACCTCTGCGTTGAGGCAGACAGGACAGCATGTCTTTATATGTAGAGGACAGCAAGGCTGGGTTGTTGACGGTCGATATATTTCACCATTGTTTGGGTTGTGGTACCCTTAAGGGCCACCAGAGGGGGTTAATCTTCAGGAAGCAGTTTAAAAGGACAGCAACTCCAGAGAGGAGTGTAGGAGTTAAGGAGAAAGTGATCAGCTGTGGCTAGTGTGAGAGAGACCTGCTGGGTTGCTGTGCTTCAGGACTAATTAAGGACCCTTCCACTCACATACAACTTATTTTTAGGGCTTCCTTCCCTCTTTTATTTACTCAAAAGTCCACACAGGTTTTCCCTCGCAGGGGTTTTCAAACATAAAGTACACAGTACTGGCAACAAAAACACAGATTAAGCTTCTTGGCTTTTACCTTCAGCGTCTTGCCGCTTTGACCCACTGGTCCTCTATCTATGTCTGTTTCTCAGACTAGTCCCAACTGTTTCTCTCACAGTCACACAGGTACTTTTTCCAACTTATTTGCCACACAGGCTGGTTCTCATCACACAGGTGGATTGCCACACAGGCTGGTTCTCACCACACAGGTGATCCGCTCCCCAATTACACAGATTGGTTGCAAGGTGGAGCTGCTTTCTTAAGGTGCCCATACACCTTGCAATTATCTGCAGTTTTTCTGTGGTCAGATGGAAAAAGTGCAACAGATTGGCCCAGGTGGAGATTACTCCATCCACACAGTTAAGTGTAGATGGAGGAATCTGTTGCACCTTTTCCATCTGACCACAGAAAATCAGCAGATAAATTGTAAGATGTGTGGGCAGCTTAAGGTGCATGGCCAGCTTTAGGAGGCTGGGAGTTCTTGTAGAGGCCCTAACAAGCCAGCTAGCTCCAGCTGGGTTTGTTACCTCCAAGCCTCCAGCCCTCTCAGCACTTCCCTCTAGAGGAAGAACTTCAGTATTACACTTGACCCCAGACATTTTTATCTGTCTGCTGCCACTATATATATATAGATATCTATATAGATATCTATATAGATATATAGATATCTATATAGATATCTATATAGATATCTGGAGGGCGGAGCCCAGGATTCCAATACAGCAGCAATGGACGGCTGGCCCCGCCCACCAAGGGGATGCTGCCGGGATGAAGTCACATGGGTGATAGCCACGCCCCCTAGAGTGACAAGCCAACACAGGAGATCCCAGGGTGCTGACAACTCTGCAGCGTTGTGGTATGTATACTGAAGAAATTCAAAACTTAAATATCATCATCTGAGGACACATAGACCTGTAGCACTTATTTATGTATAAATAAATGTGTCTGCAGTGTATATTCATTGTAGATCAGGGGTCATTAATAAGTAATGTGATTTAAAGAGACCCTGTCACCTCATGCATATCTCAAAACTTTTTAAAAAAAATTTTGAATAAAGTAGGTAAGGGATAAAAATATTTATTGGTGTTTTTTGCCATTCTGCATCCCACTCAAGACTTCTCTTTACTTCCTGTCATGTAGACATAACAGGAAGTGAGAGCAAATGTCTCCAAAGCATGCCTCGCAAATTAATACAGAGGGATACTGGCACCAGGTGCTGGAACAGGCAACCCTCTACCCTAGGTGCTGAGACATTGGGAAAACTGTCCTGGGGACTGGTTGAAATCCACTGGCGAAACTACAAGGGTCACAACGGTCGCAAATGTGATCGGGCCCTGGCGTTCCACCACTTGGGGGGTCCCAGCGAGGAAGAAGAGGGCCCCCCCCCGAGATAGTGCCGCTCCTTTCCTGCCACACAGCCACCCGCAGAATGTATGGGCGGCTGTGCAGCAGGGCAGGAGAGGCGGTCACCAGTCCTGCAGAATGTGCCGCAGGCACCGCCGGGCAGCACATTCTGCTGTGTGAGGACTCTCTCCTCTTACCCTCCCTTCCGCGAACCCCCCCACCCTTCCCATCAATGGAGAATGGCAACCAGATGGCAGGGCGGCAGGGTTAGTGTCAATTATATTTACTGTTTCTTAATTTTTTTAAACTTTTTTTATCACTTTTAATTTTTTAACCAGTTGACATCCGCGGTGTTAAACCCCCTTCCCATCCAGGCCATTTTTCAGTATTCAGCGCTGCGGTACAATTTATCTTAAAAAGATAATGTACAATTTTGTAAAAGATGGGTTGTACCTATGAAGTAATATGATGTATTTCAAAAGATAATAATAGTTTGTAAACAAATGGACAAGGTTCTCCAATTATGTTATAATTTAGGCTCAAATTAGATTGACTTGGTTAATCATGCAATATGATGTATTTCTTAAGACAATGTATTGAAACGAATATCAATGTGATCATGGGAACTGTAATTAGTTGTGAATAGTGTATAGTAAATATAACTTATTCTCTATGCAGATTGCTGTATATTGTTCAGTACAGGCTTTTAATTTAATCAATCATAAAAGATGAGTTTTCTTCTTGGGTGGAGTTCCTCATTGGCTGTGGTTCATGCAGTACAGAGACCGATGTGGTGTCATGGCCTGGGACCTCTGGACTCCATATACTCAATCGACCTGGCCCCTAGGTATAGGTGTCCGCTCCCGCGGCATGAATCTGCAATCTGTGCTGTGAGAGCCACCCTACTCCTGTACGCAACCAAGGGGGCTTCCCTTGTTGCCCAGGCAGCGGCGGGTGGGGCATGTATAGCGCATGCGTGCCGGACTCGCGCATGCGCCATGAGGAGTCCACATCGCTGATCGGCGACCAGAACACCGGTGTCTGGTCGGTCCAATTCAGCGACGGGGGCTATTTAAGGGAGGGGGATTTGCTGGGCTAACTTGGAGAATGCCATGAAGCTGTAAGCTGAGGACACGTCAGAGATCTCTTCCTGGGTTACTATTGAGGTACTAACCTTTCCCTTATTATAGGGATAGCCGGTTATACACAAGCTCTTATATGGTGTGCTTTGAATTGATTGGGGGAGCTCTACCTGGTGGGGGGGATGGGGGGAGTTTGCTTTGGAATGATTATATCACTTGTCTCCCGCATCCCGTCGCGCCGGTTTATAAGCGCGAGTCGATTGGCTAAAGTTGAAATTGTTCATCTTGGCACTCTCAGCTCCACCAGCTGAGGTGCCCAGGAGAAAATGGCATGACACACTGCTCGCAAAGGCAGCACGCCACCGCTCCGCGCTGCTTTGCGTGCAGTGTGTCACGGCCTTAACCCTGCACCGGCCTTAACTCCGCCCCTAAACACACCCTCTTAAATAATTCTTATCTTTTGATAGTTGCCACTTGTAAACGGCAGATTAGGGATTCCTGCTGCAGGAAAACGCAAGTTCCTGACACAGGAATCTCTAATCACAACTTAAATTACTGTAGGTGTGAATGGGGCCTAATATACACATACACTAAAGGGGCCCATACACCTGCCGATTATCGTACGATAGTTGTGGGTGATCCCGCGATCGTACGATAATCGGCAGGTGTATGGGCAGCGTGCGACCGCTTCTACTGTAAGGTCGTACGACTTTCGTCTTCCAAGCACGCTGGAAAACCTGTCGAAAATCATACGATTTTTGGCGGGTTGGTGGCGTGGTGGGAAGACAAATGCCGCAAGCGCACACTGCCCGCTCAGCACTGCAATCATCGCAAGTACGATCTGCCTGTCCAAGATGGGCAGATCGTACACCCCCATACAAAATTATAATACACTCAACCCCTTCCCCCCAGGCCCCCTCACCTGTTCACGTCTTTGCAGGGAGGAGGCTGTGAGTAGGATCGATCCCTGGTTTATCTGTGAGTGATTAGTGAGGTCTGCAGCAGACCTCACTATCACCCCAGATAACCAGGCATCGATCCTGCTCACATACATTCTATCTTTCGGCTGGAGCTCAGAACTGTCAGAGCTCCGGCCGAAGGAAGCCAGAGCTGACAGGAACTGCTCTGCGGTCTGCATCTGACACAGATGCAGACCGTGGAGCTTCTCCCGCAAGTCAGGTACGCGGTCTGCGACCGTGTACCTGCCATGTCAGCTGGCTGTGGGCCACATAGTACCGGCCCGTGGGCCGGAGTTGGCCCGCAGACCGGTACTTGGAGACCCAAATTTGTGGAAATTTTGATCCTTGCTGTACAATGTTGCTCTGTGCCCTATGTGACCATACATTAAGAGATTAATTCTATGCAAAAAAATTTGTTATTGCTAGATCAATATACACTGGTCCTCTGAACAAGCCATCTGCGAAACGCGTCGGGCCGGATTAAGCTAGACATGTATTTGGACACTGTATGAAGGATAGCTTCACTATCTTGACTCCTTAAATTTAAGTGTATGGACTTCACTGGGCATATGCAAACCTTAAACTCTCGGATAGCATTGCAGTTTCGATGAATTGGATTCATTCTTATTTATTTATTAGTTTTATGTCCAATAAATTTTGATATTTTTTTATATATATGTATATGGTCATTGTCTGTATACCTCTCCAGAAACCCTTCTTCTGCTCTCTAATTTTATTTAAATAAATTCAATATTGGTTATTGGGTCTGATTGGTTACTATAGAGTTATTTTAATTACAGAGTAAGGGCTATAAGTTAATGTTTATTTTGCAAAGTGAATGTTGGTAAATACGTTGAGCTTATGCCCACTTTGAAAACCCAATATTGGGTGAAAAAACAGGGTTTATGCTAGCACATGATTGAAAATTCAAGGCATATAAAGGTTTACCTTATTGACTAGCATTTACATTGTATAGTGAACATTCCGTTTACTAAATGAACAGCCCCTACTCCTTTTAGTATGTAACTTCCAGTGCGTCTGTGTGCTTTAAATCTCCCTTAATTGCACTGCTGATAAAAAAAAGTAAGATTGCTGGAACAGTCAGGACTGTTTTCCGTAAAAGATCGAGTGGCTCTCAATTATCTTTTCTGTGGCAGCAATTTACAGGGTCGTAACGCAGCAAATTAAAGCCATTAATTGGCAGGGAGAGAATGTTGAAAAGTAAATCGTTTTAAATTGACTGAAATGTAATTTGTCTGTCACTGCAGACACAGAAGAGAGAAGACTATACCACATTGAAAGTCAGACACTATGATTGTACTGCCAAAACTAGGAAGATATGTTCTCGAGGTCATTGTATACAGTGCTCCGTGGGGTAAGTATTATTTACTTTGTCCTTGTTTATTACAGGTTTTAAATTCACATGTAGCCAGGGAGGGTAAGGCTGTATATATACGCAGATGAAGATACCACATACACGATTTAGACACTTTTAATCCTTTACTGTAGAGGACTAGTTAAAGACTCCATTTGTTTTATTTAACATTTACATAAAGAAGGGCTTATATGTCATGAATATATACATGTCACATACACGAGTTTGCATGCAATGCACTATTAAGTAGATCATAAGACACCTATTATGTATGTAAACATCATTATATAAACTAGAAAATGTGTGTCCATTCATAATTGGGGTCACTCCTGCAGTAAATGCAGGTCAGTTTGTTTTGTTTGTAGAGTGTGTATATGTATATGTGTATACTTGTGTATAATTGTGTATATGTATTTACACAATTAAATACATAATTGTATTTAATGCAAACTAGAAATCCGGGCATCTAAAACTGAGTGCGAAAAGCATATCGCCGCAGATAGTAAAAAGAACCCCAAAAAATTTTACCAATATATTAACAGTAAAAAGGTATATGGCATAAACGTTACATTCAATTAAGTGATTATAACGAAAATGGGAAGAAAAGTTAATGGATGAGGGGCAAAATCTAGGGAATGGTGGAGCACTAGCTGGAAACTGCAGTTTATCAACGTCTTGCTAGAGCTCACTGTTTAATTAGGCTGCACAATAAAAAAAAATGAAACTATACCATATAGGCTATATTGCATATATCTTCTGTTTTTAGTAGGCTCTATTGTGCTAAAAAATCATTTAATTTAACTGGTTCAGCAGTGTAGCAGTGTGCTACATCAGGATGCTGAAGAATAGCAGTTCCCAACCAGTGCTCCACTATAGTGCAGATATTGCCTTTACAATGTATTTTGTGAATGGACACCAGCTGGATTAATGTGAATGTGCTTCCACTGTCACTTAATTCTGTGCCACTTCAATATGTCCTATTAGCTAAGCACCTGATTGGTGAATGACAGGAGTTAGGGAAGAGTTATCCATAATTCAATCAGTGTAAATATGGAGCAATTTGTGACTGTTGCATTAGAAGTTAGACAGTTAGCAGCATGGGAGATATGCTCTGTACACAGAGAGGGGAATTAATCATAACTGGGGCAGACAAAATCTGGAGCAGCTGTGCATGGCAACCAATCAGCTTATCTCTTTAATTTTGAAATCCTAACTGAACAAACTGAACATAGAAGCCGATTGGTTGCCATACACAGCTGCTCCAGCTTTTGTCTACTCCAGTTTTGATAAATTCTCCTCAGAAGACAGAAGAGGAATAGTGATACAACTTTGGGTGCAGACTATTCAAACATTCCCCTACCTCAACAAATATGGCTAACCTCACCAAAGCCCGCAATGACCTTAACCTATGTCTAAATGCAGATCTTGAACCTTTTGTGCTAAATCAAACAAACCTGACACTATGCGTGCCAAGAAACTGAGGATCCTAGATCCGAAAGCCAATCCAATTACTCTGAAGACTAGAACGAATACTATAACCAGCAACCCTATAAAAGTTCTGGAAGAATTTTGTTATCTCACTAAACCGTATTTGGAACCAATCCCCCCTCCCAATCCCAAATTACTACTTTTTTAGAGAACGTAACCCTTCCCCAATTACCTGATTCCTATTCTTTGGCCTTGGAAGCTGACATCACTAAAGAAGAAATTATCCATGCAATCTGCAGCCTTAAATCTGGAAAAAGGGCAGGCCCTGATGGGTTTCCAGCAATCTTTTATAAAACATTTGGGGATTTAATAGTCCCCCACCTCGCAAAAGTATTCAACTCCATTAAAGCAGGTTACACGATGGATAGCGATATGCTTACTGCCAATATGGTTATGCTCCCTAAACCTAATAAAGATCCCAGAATCTGGTCCAATTTTCATCCCATCTCATTAATAAACATTGATATTAAGCTTCTGACTAAAATTTTGGCAACTTCTTGAGTCTTCTCATTCATGGAGAACAGGTGGGAATTGTATCTCGTAGACAAGCCACTGATAGTATTAGTAAAGTTCTCTCCCTATGTCACCTTGCTCATCCATGTAAAATTTAAATGTTCCTACTCTAACATAAACAAAGCCTTTGACTCCATCTCCTGGCCCTACTTGATGTCAACGTTGGAGAAATTGGGTTTTGGACCAGGCTTCATGACTTGGATACGCGCAATTTACTTGAGCCCATTGGCTGTTCTAAAATACCAAGGATTTAGTTCAACTCCATTTCCAATTCGGCGAGGCACACGGCAGGGCTGCCCTTTTTCTCCAATCCTATTTATTTTGGCACTGGAACCCTTAGCGATTTCTATCAGGACAAATCAAAGTATAACAGGATTACCATTAGCTGGTTATTCACATACATTTTCATTATTCGCAGGCGACATATTGCTGACCTTGACCTTCACAAAGACTTCCTTGCCGAACCTGATTGCTCTAGTAGATATATTTGCTATCATCTCAGGCCTACGCGTTAACCCTTCCAAATCCCAAGCGTTGAATGTTTCCCTACCTGAGATAACAAAATCGCAAATACAACAACAATATTCTTTCCCATGGACCACCACCCTTTCATACTTGGGCATAACACTGACCCCTTCATATTCTGAGCTTTACCAAGCGAATTATCGAGGATTAGTACGTCAAATCAAACAAACTTATCTCCTGGAAAAACTTCCGCATATCTTGGCTAGGATGCATCCATGCCACTAAAATGTCCTTTCTACCCAAGCTCTTATACATGTTTAGAGTTTTACCAATCTCTGTACCAGCCCATGCCCTACGTATCTTACAACAACAAGCACTACGCTTTATATGGGGCTCGACCACAAATCAACCGTCAAATTCTCTTTAGGCCCAGGTTATAGGGGGGGCTGGAGTTACCCAATTTTGCGAATTAATACAAGGCAGCACAAAAAGTCTCTTCTGTCTCTCTAAATCTGACGCACCTCTTTGGGTCTCCCTAGATGTATTGGACACCCACCCCATTTTAGTATCAAATCTACCTCGGTTCACACCTTCGCTTTGCCCTCCTCATTTAGGACCGATTATGCGACACACTCTTCAGATATGGGACTCCTTGAAATATACCAGTCGACTGATTTCACCACATCTTCCCCTTCTTACACTTATCCATTGCCCACTATTTTACCCAGGTATGGTTAGACCTAATACTTTCTCCTGGTGGACAGCTTCTGGCTTTTCGGATATACACTCTATGCTTACTCCCCAAGGGATTCGTACCTCTGCACAACTTGAAACTTCATCCCACATTCCACAAACTGAATTATTTAGGTATCTCCAACTACACTACTATATACAATCATTGTGTCAATCTACTACTCCACCTTACTCTATTACTACCTTCGAACACCGATGTTGTCACGACCCTCACTCTCCTAGTCTTATTACCCTACTACAATCCTCAATATCTGCACACCTCTCTACTGGCATTATGATATCAAACCAGATGGGAAGAAGAATTAAGTTCACCTATTTCAGAAACTGACTGGTTGGCAATTTGGAGTAAAATCCATTCTTGTTCCCGTAATGTTCTAACACAGCACGCATCCATAAGACCATCCCATTATATTCTCTACTATGTTTCCGAGGTTGTGGGAAATTTGGCAACATGTCAGACATTTAGTGGGACTGTACTAAGGTTAAAAAACTATTGATCTGAGTTTATGCCTTAATCAACACTGTTTTAGGCTGTAATATGGGTAAAAACCCATGGGAGGCGCTTCTACATAAACCTATAACAGGAATGTGTAAATATGTTAGGCAACGCTTAATTTCCCACATCTTCATGGCCACTAAACAAACTATAGCCAATTAGTGGAAATCCCCTATCTATCTGGGAGTTAAAAATCGCATCATTAATGCGATGATTAACAAACAACTAACAGCAATCTTGTTGAACACTTACACCAAGTTTGAAAGGGTTTGGGGGCCCTGGATCTCTTACATCGGACCACGACATTTTGACCTGACCCTGTTAACGACTTGATAAACCCTGATAAGACAACCAGTAGAAAACTCACCCGATCTACATGAGCCATTGTCCACCCTACACTGTACCCTTTCATATCCTAATTCCCCCTTCAGGTGATAACCCTCCCACTCTATTACCCTGCTGTCCCCCTAATAGTTTCTGTTTCCTAAGTTTTATCACCAAAGATTCAATACACGACTTGCTCTAGGACCAATTTAAGGTCCTCAGTACAAACAATATTACATAAAAGGTTCCAATAGATGTTCTTTCTTTGCTCCAAATATATTTTTTGGAATCACAAATCTATTTACTTTTATTACCTGTAAAGTAGATTAATAACATAAAATAAATAACAATTTTGTGTGAAAAAAAACTTTGGGTGCAGGAACAGGCCTGCTGAAATTAAAGCAGGTTATTCCAGAACAGTTGTAGGAGGCATGGATAAACTGAAAAAGGTTATTGGTTAGGAGTATGACAGTGGAACTGGGAACTGTGGAGATGGCATCAGGAACACTTAAACTGAAGCACGTAATTTAATCACAAGAAGCGAATCGTTGCTCCGTAATCCCAATTTTTCTAACATAATAAAGTCTAGGCAAACCTAACACAGTAAAATGAAATTAAAAGCACTTGTGTATTCCTGTGTAGTGATGGGCTGAACACACCTGAGTTCGGTTCAAGTTTGAACTTTAGAACATGGAAAAAGTTTGAACTTGAAATTTGAACTCATTGAAAGTCTATGGGACCAAAACTCTGAAAATCATATGTCCCATTTTTGAAGGCTTATATGCAAGTTATTGGCCGTAAAAAGGGTATAGGGATTTGGGTACTTCCCTGGGGGACATATATCAATGAAAAAAACACTTTGAAAAAATACAGTTTTTAAAGGAGCAGTGTTTTCAACATTGCTTAAAGTGAAATAAGAAAAATGAAAAATTCCTTTAAATATTGTGCATGAGTGGTCCCCTTAAACTGGTGCATCTGTACGATGTATAGAACCTGCTGCAGCAAAAAGTGACATTTAGAAAGAAAAAAAAAAGTGTCCGGTTCACCCTCCCAAACAATACCAGACCCTTTAGGTCTGGTAAGAATGTTAGGAGGGAGCCCCCCCCCCATTTAAATTAAAGGGAAAAAAGTGCGGGGCTCCCCCATAAAGTCATACCAGGCCCTTAAGGTCTGGTAGGAATTTTAGGAGGGACCCCATTAAAAAAAAGTGCGTGGTAGGAATTTTAAGGAGGAACCCTACCCCCAAAAAAGGTGGGAAAAAGACGTGGGATCCCCCCTAAAATTCCCAACCAGACCAACCATCCAAGCACAGGCCTGGCAGGGCAGGAAAGGGGGGCGGGGGGAAAGCCTGCTATACCAGGCCACATGCCCTCGGCACTGGGAAGGTGCTTTTCCAGGGGCGACCCTGGAAAAGCACCTTGTCCCCGTGCTGATGGAGTCAAGGGCCTCTTCCCCACAAGCCCTGGGGCATTAATTGTGGGCGGGGGGCTTATTCACATCAGCGCCCCCCCCTTGTGAATGAGTAAGGTGTACTTGTACCCCTACCCATTCATTAAAGGGTTAAAATAGATGTAAATAAAAAGTCCAGAGTTTTAGAAAAAAATACTTGTTGAATAATTGAAATAAAAACACAACAAAGGTTTTTGACAAGTCCTTTTGACACTCCAAAAAATTGATCCACCGACGTAATCCTAGGGTCAGTCATGACGTCCAGCGTTGTCCACGACGAAGACTCGACTAAATAAATAAAAAACTGTTTACATTTGTCCGGCATCTGTCAGAATGTCATTCACATACGCACGCACTACACACACACTTACACATAAGGTTGAACTTGATGGACCTGTGTCTTTTTTCAACCTCAAATACTATGTAATTATGTAACCTGACACGACTCAGCTGTGTGAGCCATGATTGGGCAAAGTCATCATTACTTTGTCCAATCATGGCTCTCACAGTGCACTGTGCTGATATTGGGTAAAGGCTTGCACCTTTGCTTTACCCAATCAAAGCTCCACAAGGCGCTGGGTGGGCAACAGTGTCGGAACTACCGCCGGTGCAGGCGGTGCGGGCGCCCGGGGCCTCAGGCTCTGGGGGGGCCCAGCAAGTTGCCGGCCGCCAGATCGTTATCCAGCGCGCGGCGGGCCCCTGGTCTCCCCGCCGGGAGTGTCGGATCATCCGTTCATCCGACACTCCCGGCCAGTGTTATTGTGTTTGTGGGGTTTTTTTTGGGGGGGAGAGGGGGCCCAAAAAAAAAATCGTGCACCAGTGCCCTTTGTTCCTTAGCTCCGCCATTGGTGGGCAAATAGCCCGCCAAACGACCTGACAGTTCGTGTGTTAGCTGAACACACGAACTGCCAATGTTCGAGTCGAACTGTTGCTCGACTCGAACGTCGAGACCATACATATTCCTGTGCTGTGAAACATCAACAAAGCTAAATGCGTTTCAAGGTATACTCTAATATGCATTACCTGCATATCAAATAGCTTAACGACATTACAGCAGCTGTAACAGACGTACACTTCCGCGTTCCAGTGTGGGTAATCCACTCCAGTGGCGTTGGCTTGCTCCGGCGCTGTCATGCCGGCGTCGTCGCTCTGCTCCTCCCCCTCACGTCTGAATGTCAGATAAAGCGGTGGGGAATTCAATTGCTCAGCGTCCTAGCGTTGTGAACGCTGGAGCAATCGAACCCCTCCGCCTACTCACCGCACATAGAGGATTCCTGCTCCTCCCAGGATTGTGGGGCAGTGGCAACTGTGTTGCCTTGCAGCCCCCTAAGGAGGACTCCCATGAATGGTGGACCCATCACTAGACATGTGCAATTCGAAACGAAATTCGGACAAAATTTCGGAAATTCGGATGCATCCGAATTCCGAATTACAGCTAAAACGAATGCAAACGAATCCGAATAACCGATTTCCCGAAATTCGTTAGCGGTAGTCTGGTCGAAATTTCGTTTATTGGATGAAATTTCGTTGCAGCAAAGTGACAGAAACATTTTTTTTTTAAGTTTGCAGAAGATGAAAAAAAAAGCGTGAGGTTCCCCCCAATTCATACAAGACCCTTTAGGTCTGGTAGGAATGTTAGGAGGGACCCTCCCCCAAGTTAAAACAAACAAAAAAACTGAGCGGAGGTGTAATATGAAAAGCATTATGACACCTCGGCTCACAGACCCGAATAGCATTCGGGAGCTCCCGAATGCTATGTAGCATTTGACAGCAGAGAATGTCAAATGGGTGGAGCGAGCCGTGACGTCGCGGCTCGCTCCACCCATCTGTTTACTTTCGGGCTGAATGTCGTTTTGCGGCGAGTTTCCGTCGGGATCGGGCGGCTGTCGTTTTTTTTTTTCGACGGGTCGGCGGGGGTCGTGCATCGTGATTGATGCTGGATTACGTCAAAAGTCTGGATTTTTTACTAACTATTTGATTTAACCCTTTAGTGAATGGGTAGGGGGGGTGGCATCTGTGTGCCCCCTTATTTAAAGGGGTACCCGATGCAAATAAGACCCCTTGCCCGCAGACCCCCACAACCCCCGGATCAGGGTTGTGGGGAAGAGGCCCTTGTCCCCATCGGCTTTGGGGCACCCTCCCAATGCCGAGGGCACGTGGCCTGGTAAGGTGCAGGGAGGGGGGCCAGTGCTCGGATCAAGGGTCTGGTAGGAATGTTAGGGAGGACCCCACGTTCCCCCCCCCCCCATTTTGTGGGGTATGGTATGGTTTTATTTGTTTGTTTTAACTTGTTTGTTTTTGTTTGTTTTAACTTAACACACACTTTTTTTGTTTATTTTAACTTGGGGGAGGGTCCCTCCTAACATCCCTACAAGACCTAAAGGGTCTGGTATGAATTGGGGGGGAACTTTACGCTTTTTTTTTCATCTTCTGCAAATATTTTTTTTTTCTAATGTCACATTAGAAATTTCATCCAAGTAACGGAATTTCGACCTGACTACCGCTAACGAATTTAGTCCGAATCCGAATACCGAAACTAATTCAATTTCGGACCCGAATCCGAAAAATTAAAATAATGCAAAATCCAAATCGAAACGAAACTAAACAAATTTTTTGCTGAAGCAAATGTCCGCCCATCACCTGCTGTCTGGACCTCGAATCCTCCCTCCCTCTCTCTCCCTGACCACAAACTGCAAGTAGCCTGGGGATTATAGTGTTTTACTATAGACTGCTATTAGTGCGAATCATAACTCCTATCCTGTCTGTGTATGGCTGTGGTAGTTCTGTTCCATGTTGCATATGAGTTACAGTATGCCTTAAACCGGATACAACCAATACCGCTTTAGCGAGTGGCTATGTAGGTGCACATGTTATACTGGTTGATCTGCATGTCTGCTGTGAGGAAACAGCTGCATGCTATCTGTTGAGAGGATATCAATCACACCCTCCACTATCTATCCCTGCGGAAGGTACTCAAAGACTACGGGTATCATCGTACCCCATAACAATTGTATGGCTGTACGAATTGTTAACATATACTGAACACTCCACAAGGTTGCATGCAGTAATGCAATACATATTTCCGTGCTTAATATTACTTAATTTGTTTAAGGTGGTGAATGATGCCTCACAGTTCAGGCGATCGGTCTCCCTGCATATAGAACGTATATTGCCGAACTGGAACCTGAACCACCATATTTAACTCTACCAGTTCCATGACCATGTGATCTACGGGCTTACTTGTTCCTGTGGTTTGATGTACATTGGTCGTACTATACGCTCACTATGGGCAAGGATCGGGGACCACAGGCGTCTGATTGCTAAGGGCAACCTAGAACATAGTGTCCCAAGACATTTTTCCATTAAACACCAAAAAAGGATCCAGCACCTGAGAGTATTTGCAATCGAACACATCCGCACACACTTGTCCCCATCAGAACGTTTTCATTCACTATGCAGAAGAGAAACGTTCTGGATGTATAAACTTAACACTCTAACACCCAATGGGCTAAATGAAGAAATTGAAATACACACCATTCTCTAATTGGGTCTCAATTAATCACAACACCATTAACCATCATAATAATATGGTGTAATTTTTTCTGCCTTGGGATGCAGACCATGGACAGTAAACAGTGGTGTGTTAGCATCCTGACGTAAATGTCATTTTGCACCCACACTGAGAAGATCCTGTTTTAGTAGGAAAACCGTCATATTCTGGAGCATAATTTCTGCAACTGCCTCCTCAGGTGACCCAGGTGGACCCACATGCAAATTGATGCTACCCCCAACACTAATATCCGGAGCAGATAGTCACCCCTTAATAGTCTTGGAGCTACAATTTTCTTTTAGACAAGAAACACCTATTCTTTTATTCAACAAAACTTTTTATTCATTTTTTTAAAATAAATGTGACATTGTAACTCTTTTTTACTTATAATTAAAACAATTTGTTGTTTTTTGTATTAGAATGGAGGTTTTTCATTTACAGTATCTGCATGTTCCACATAGAAGTGTAAATACATTTGGGAAACAAGAGGAAAACAGAGCGCCTCCATAGTGTAAAAGTTTATTTGATTGGTACAACACGCAACTGAAATTGTACTTACACAAAAGCCAATGATCGCAAGCATAAAAGAAACGATGAAATATAAAATCTCCAGCAGGTGAAGTCTGAGGGGATCTCCAAATCTGCTCCCGTGAGTTTAAAATGGTCTACGCGTTTCAGGGGCACGCCCCCTTCATCAGAACCTAAGGTAACTCTCCTAAGTCCTGTTCTTTTATTTAAAAGATGACCAATAGTAAAGGTTTTGTCTTTGACAAAGGTGTTTGGGCCAATCTCCGGTAATTGAAATTTTTGCTGACTTCCGTCTGACAGGCAGACAGCTGTTATTAGTAGAGACTAATTTTTAACCTATTCAGTTGAAAAGTTACTATTTCTTGATGTATGGAACAAACTATCCCTACAGGTTAATAGGTGTTTGTGAATTCAAGAGACTAGTTTTAATGAGAGATATCAAGAAGAGGAAACAAGAAAAAAATAGAAAGCTTATTAGATATCGAGGAATAGATCCTCTGAAAACAGACCTAAAGCCGCTCTAGTGTTCACTGCCTGACATCTGAGCCCGCTGGAAACTTTGTATTTCATGTACATTCGGGGTTTCTTTTAGACTTAATTGAAACAATACAGACAAGTGGAAATTAGTTTACATTTAAGTCAAAAAATATCCTCCGCATACATATAGTTCCATTGCGGTATTTGCTGGGAAACAACAGGAAGTTTTATCGATTCCTCTAAAATGAATATAGCAGGAACCTTCAACAGTTAATGTATATAACAGATTTTGAATAAAGAGCCATAATGACAAAATGATGCTGTATAACCAACACGATCATACAATGTAGATGCAATTTATACCACATTATTATCTCTATTACACTATTGATTCATATGGTATACATTCGCCTGAGAGAAAGAATCATTTATTTTTATTTTTAGGCCCCAGTGATGATATAAATGGACCGGTCAATATAATTTTTGGCCCCCAATATCAACATGTCTCTTAAAAACTGACAACATATATCTTTGAAATGTCTCCAAAATTAGGGGTGGGATCATAAATCGAAATCCCTTATTGGTTGGAGATATTATTTCAATCTTTGTGAGCTGTATAAATATTGTTTTGTTATAAATTAGTGGTACAAATGTATAATTTAACATAATCAATTATAAGAGAACACAATGAATCTAAAATATTTAAAAGTTACATTTAAAACCATAACATGTAAAAAGGCTGTTTAAAAAAGGTGAGTAAAATAGTTCTGATTATTTAAAGCCACCCTTACGCAAAAGTTGGACAATATTAACATGAGATGAAGGGGTCGTAATCGCCTGTGGTAACATTTTTGATACATGAAATAAACCTTTTTTGCTTATTAATCTAGAAGAATGGTTTTTTATGGGGTATCCAAACAGGTTTTGTTTATGTATGGGTGATGAAAAATTCTTTGGGACCCTATTTGAGATAAGGAGACATAATTTTGTAGCATTATTTTCACAGAGCCGATGCCAATTGTATCCCTTCGTTTAGTCCCATGGGGAAAAGAGTATTTCGTGAATAAATCCAAAAAGCCTCCCTTTGACATAACCTTTTGTATCTATTCCCCTCGTCCAGATGTGAAGAAATTAGTTCAATGCCAAAGACCTTCATACCTTCTGGGCTATGGTTGTGGAAATTCAAGAAGTGTACAGGTATTGAATGGTCATCAGCTTTTTTAATTATGTTTCTTTTATGCTCGCCAAATCTCGTTCTTAAAGTCCTAATGGTACGTCCCACATACAATTTGCCACAAGGACATAGAATTCCGTAAATAACAAAGGAAGATGCACAATTAATAAATTGTTTGATAAGAAACACTTTCCCTTTTTGTCCCTCAACCACTTTTAATTCGGTGCCAAAAATAGGCAGAGGCCCCACAATTTGGTGCATTGCACCTATAACAGCCTGTTCGACCAAATAATCCCTGGTCAAGTTGTAAACCCCTCTGGGTCTTAATTTTACTTGGGGCTATCTGTCTGCGCAGGTCATTCGGTTTACGAAAAATTACTTGGGGTGCCCTGGGGAGAGATGTCATTAGGAATGGATCTTCTTTTAGTACTCCCCAGTGTTTTCTTAGGACGTGACCAATGCGAAAAGCTGCATTATTATATTGGGTGCAAAAGCTAGTTTGATATCTGGAGGTACTTTCTTTCTTTTTCTTCGTCATTGTGTGGGGGGGCACTAGATGTTTTTCAAAGGCTTTGTTAATAAGGGTTTGATTGTACCCCTTATCACAAAATTTATCCTTTAGAATCTCTCCTTGTTTGGCATAATCAGAGTCCTGAGTTCAAGTCCTTCTTAATCTTCCAAATTGCCCATCCGGGACATTTTTGATCCATCTAGGGTGATGGCTACTTCTAGCATGTAAATATGAGTTACCTGCAGAAGGCTTAAAGTGCGTTTTGGAGATTATTTCTCCTTTATTGTCCACACTCAGCTCTAAATCAAGGAATACCAAATAATTTTTATCTACCACATAAGTAAAATCCAAATGAAAGGGATTCTTTTTACAATACTTAACAAAGTCTAAAAATTCAGTCTCAGTCCCCTCCCAAATAATAATAATGTCATCAATGTAACGTGAAAATAGGACCAGGTGTTTACCAAAAGGATTATTGGTCCAGATATATTGCTGTTCCCACCACGCCATAAAAAGATTTGCATAGCTCGGAGCGAACCTCGCTCCCATAGCCGTACCCTTCAATTGAACATGTAGCGCTCATCCCCGAAGGAGCCGCTGAATATTGAAATAGGTTCTCCTACCTGTTGGTTCCAGCTGCCAGTCCCCTTTGATCAGCAACAGCACACTGACACTTACGGACAGAACGGCTCAAGTCTTAGGGTCTTTTTAGGGTATTTATTTGCAACATCAATAGGAGAGAGAGGGTTTAGGGTCTGTAGGATGCCCTTGCAATCTTCTGAGGACAGCTTTCTCCCCTAGCAACTGCTAAGGCCGAAATCACTGCGATCTGGTCTCAGGGACCAATAGTGGTAGTAGTAGTACTGTGAACCGATACCTGGAATAGGGTGTGGGATCTCCCTTGTGGGTCCCAGACAGACGCTCGCACCAGCTCCTCTGCGGTACCCCTCAACAAGCGGACTCCTCCCCGACCTAGCTTCCATCAGGTATTTTCCTTAGCAACAGGATCTGGAATCTCTGTGCCCTCAGCATCTGCAACTGCCAAGGAGCACTCCAGTTAAATGAGAGTATCTTCTTAGAACAAGGCACCCAACACCTGCCACGTGTATGGGTCCAGCAAAGTATCAGTGTATCCTAGGCCTCTAAGCCCCTCAGCACCTGCCATGTGCTGAGGCCCAGGCCAGTTTCCTGCATCACACACAGTCCTCCTAGGGCGAGGCCCCTAGGGGAAGAGAGCTCTCCACAATGTCCCCGGACCTTTTATTACCTGCCCTCAACCATGCCTCTGAGTCATCCTACTCAGGGATTGGCTAGGGTCAGGTGCATAGTCATAACCTGAGGGTGGATCCTCCCTCACTGTATGCCTAGGCTCCCTTTTCCTCAGCAACAGGAGGAGCAATCGATCCAGCAGATTCAGGGACACCTATAGAATGCAGAGCTCTGTATAATCAGCATCTAGACTGGTTACAGTCCAGGTATCTCTAAATTGAATAGCGACATTTTAGAGGGCGCTACAAACATAATATTCACCAAAAAAAGTGAAGTAGTTATGGGTGAAGGTGTATTCAATAGCTTTAAGGATGAACGCAGCTTGGGAGGAATTGGTGGACCCTGATTTGATCAGAAAATGTTGTATGTTTTAATATTTGACCATTTGGCTTGCCCAAACGAGAATACCCACTCTTAGCAAATCTGTGATAACAGTTAATACAGGTATAGAAAATAAACACACATGGGCCCCAGAATGACAATCAGATCGGAGTGTGAGAGCTCTTGATGAATCATCCTCTGAGTGCCCTCGAAACTGTTAGTCTGCCTCCCGGCGGTTAAGCTTATCACGGCATCCTTTCGGACTTGACTCCTCCTCCCCCCTGTCAACTTTAAAATATATTCTTTCTCCTGCGGCTGACACCGCTCTAAGGCTTGACAAAGAGGGTTACCCTCGAAACGCGTAGCCGCTAATTCAACCCACAGGGGTGTCTTACTACACAGTACATCTCCCTTGGACCCACGAGTACCGACTGACAGTGTGCTAGACCCTCCATCGTTTGCGGATTCCAACTGCCGGGCAAGGTTTCCTTTCCTGCTCCAGTTGCCGCGACGTGGTGTGGGGATACCTCAGGACACTCCAGACCTTCTAGTCCGGTAGTATACAGACCCACATCGTCACCCTTACGTGATTGCAGGGACTCCGGATGCCCATTTATGACATCACAACCGTAAGTCACATATCTACCATTCCAATCCTAACTATTCAGCCAGTCACAGCATCTATTTATTTATTTATCATCTCGGGTAGTTGCACTCTTCTATATATTGTTTTTTGATGAATATGTTGCACGGGGCTCTTCTCCCCGTTTTTTGAAGAGTTTATGCACGCCATCTCCCACAAAGTCAGCGAGTGAGAGATTTGACCACATTACAGCGGTGCGCTTCCATGTACTTTTGTTTCAGTAGGAGAAACATGAACAACCAAAAATTGCACTGGCATACAGAATGTTTTTTGGTATTACTCACTAAGGAAAGTTTCTAGGTTATGAAACACTGACTAGTATTATGTAGTCAGAATTACTTAGACTTTTATATAACAACCTCTGAGAGTCCACATACTTTGTTGGGGTCAACAGTTTTTACAGAGTGGTTCATATCATTATATTCTTCCCACACATTGCTTTTTCTTTTACAGTAGGACACATAGTGGCATCCTTGAACATGTATTATAACTGCTCCTAGTGCATAAGGTGTATCGGATGTTGTTATTTCACTTGGAAATTCAGAGAGAAAATATTTTGTTAAAAGGTAAACCAACACGTGGCTCAATTATTAGATGTGGGCCCAGCCTAATCATGATTATAGTACGTTGGCCGCAGGTGGGTGAACATGGTCTATTGATGATCTTAAACAAACTTTGAATTTCATAGGCAAAGCCATGTTTCAGGTCATTTGTGTTTATTGGCCAAAATATACTACAGCGTTCACTATTATTTTTACATGCTGCATTTTGACAAACTGAAGTTTCGACTGCACTTGGAAAAATTTTCAAATACAGTTGAATAGTATTGCTGATGTAATCTTCTGCATTTAAGTTTACAATTCCACCAGGAATTTGGACACATGGGTAAATCTCCAGTAACAATTGAGCGCTCTGTTTGTAGACATATTGATTAGGACCATTTTCAACAAAATATTTAGCAAAATTGAGAAAAGGGTTTTGGCAACTAGCTACAAAGTGTCTGTATAATTTATAATCAATGTAGATGGAAGACAAACTGTGCAGCAGAGAATCAAATGGACAAGTGTTATTTGGCTTATATATAGCCTTGCTTAATTTAATGGGGTTTAAAACATTTCCATTCCTCAGTATGCCTAATGGCTTTCTTGAGCAAGGTTTGTCAATTATTTGAGTTATGTTTGGAAATGGTGTTAAATATGTCTGTCTTTTCTTAAAGGGTTTATTCAATGGGTCAACAGAATTCTTGGACTTCAGAATCTTTGAAGGGACATCATTTTTTCCTTGAGAATTACATTCAGTTTTGTAAGGCTTTTTGTTTTTTCCCCGCCAGGACTCTTCTTCTAGAAGCTCTATGACAGTGATGGCGAACCTTTTTGAGCCGGAGTGCCCAAACTGGATCACTAAACCAACTTATGTATCTCAAAGTGCCAACCCTTCAATTAGACCTGAATACTCTCAGGGGGGCTCTGTAGTTCTGAGGTGATCTGTACAGGCTCTCAGGGGGCTGTGTAGCTCTCAAGTGGGCTCTGTGGGTTTTCTGGTGGTCTGTACAGGCTCTCAGGGGAGCTGTGCAGCTCTCAGACGGTCTAATATGGCTTTTGGGTGGGCTCTGTGGTCCCTCTGGTGGTATGTATGGGCTCTCTGGGGGGCTGTGTGGCTCTCTGGGGGGCTGTGCGGCTCTCTGGGGGGCTATAAGGGTTTTCAGGTGGGCTCTCAGGTGGTCTGTTTGGGCTCTCTGGGGGGCTGTGCGGGCTCTCAGGGGGGCAGTGTGGCTCTCGGGTGGTCTATAAGGGCTTTCAGGTGGTTTATATGGGCTCTCTGTGGGACTATTCTGCATTGCTGTATAATTATCATACAGCAATGCAGAATACCACCAGCTATGCGGGACTACAAGTCCCAGCAATACATTATAATGGAAGTCAGCACTACACAGCAGAAGCATAACTAGAAACCTAGTCTTCCCCGCAGCAATAATTTATTATTGATGCGGGGAAGGGGGGCAATTATTATCGCTGCCTGGGCGAGAATGAATTTTAGGCAGGAGTTAATAAAAAAAAAAACCCCATGCAGCAATAATAATCACCACCTTACCAGCTGCAATAATAAATTATCCTTGGGGTAGATTAATACTGCAGCCGGGACAGAAATTACTATTAGTTATTACCGTATTTGACGGCGTATAAGACGACCCCCCACTTTTTGTGTAAAAAATATAGGTTTTGGGCTATACTCGTCATATAAGACGAGTATAGCCCAAAATAATGTTTAAATGCACCCACTAACATCCATGGCGGTATTCCCGAGTGTGGCTCGGGGTTGATTTTCAGTACCATAAGCAGTAAGCCACAATCGGGAATACAGTCTCTTACCTTGTCCACGATCCCCACTGTGTCCTCCGTCTTCCGCTGAGTCAATCACGGCAGGCTTTCTATTCATTAATACAGGCTTTGAATACTTAATTGTCGGCTGCCGCAGCTCTCCGTGTTCCTCCGCGGCAGCAGAAAGTGGTAAAATAGTCCCCTCTCTTCTGCTGTCAGTTCAGCGGGGGAGAGAGGGAACTACTGCATAACAATATTAATTGGACTGGGACCGCTATCGCTGCGTCCCTTTGGTAATGCGGACCTGGGCTCGCGTGCCAGCAGAGGGGGCCCCACGTGCCCACTCTGGCACGCGTGCCATAGGTTCGCCACCGCTGCTCTAGGACATTCTCCTCCTTTCGCTTGATATCTTCTGTAGGCTCCAGGATATTTCCCTCCATATACTTGTTTTCTTCTATGAGCTCCAGGGCATTCTCCTTCATGTGCTTATTTTCTTCAATAGGCTCCACGATATTCTCCTCCATGAGCTTCAGGGAATTCTCCTTCATGTGCTTGGTTTGTGAAGTAGGTTCTTTCAGAAGTTGAGTAGAGTCCTTCAACACGTGTAACTGTGGACTAACCTCTTTCTTCTTCCAGAGGTTTGGTTTGTCCAAACTCATTTATGACATCTCTCATAAATGCTTTGGCACTAATTATTGTAGGAATGGGCCCAGCAGCTGCTATTTTAGAATTTCCAGAAAGAGCTGTTAAATGGCATGCAACAAACTTGTCAACTCAGAGTGGTTTTTGATTGTGCTGAAGAATAGCATTCTTCAGAAGGCCAAAATCACCCTCAACTGATGCAGAAGAAGCTGTTTTATTAGGAGATTGAAATGCTGCTTGCATGACTGATGTCCAGATAGGGAAATACTTGATCAAACGAAGTAGTTTCTGAGAAAAGCCAGCACAGAAATAAGTGTTTGGTTGGTCACCCTGTTCTCTACTTGTTTCATCTGCTTCCTGAACAATGTGACTTAGCCACTCTGGCAGTGGCTGATAATTTATTTCCTCTTCATCATTGAGTTCTTCATTATCATCTTGTTTAGCAACATAGGCATCAGTAATTTCTAAATCTCCCATCTCAATGCATTTGATTTCATATTTAGAGATTTTGTCTTTTGCCATTTCACCAGTTGTCTCACCCCTGGAAAGGATAAGAACAAGGTGTTTTAGAATCTGAAACGATGCACAGTTGATCATTAGTCCAACACATGGAATATAAAATTTGCTAACAAGTTGTGCCTTTTTGGGATAGCATTTCCATCTGCAAACTGTTTTAATTAGATGGGCGACATCTACCCGAATATAGCATGCTAGTTTTTCAGTATTAAGGCCATGTAAGATTGATGAACACTTTTTGAGATAGATGTTAAGGCTGTAGTCATTTAAGGCTCGGCATATAATGCACCAAGAAAGGCCAATGAGAAGTCACAGACACATTCTTTAGGTGATTTATGTACATCTTTGAGCCATTTTTCTGACCAAAAAGTTATAGTTGGCGTATCCTGACATTCACTCAACATTTGAGAAACACTCAATTGAGTATTTGTAAAGTTGTTTTTTTTGTTTTGTTTAATATATTTTTATTCACCAATATACCAATTTACATTTATTCACATAAATATTTTCGAATATCATTCATACTATAAAAATCAAATGTATTTAATTTCTCTTACTTTTATTAACTATACATTTCTCTCTAACTCCTCTTGCATCCTCTCTCTTACTCTTACTCTCCTGAGGAGGGAGAGATCAGTCTAATAGACCTGTGTCTCTATGTGAACTTAACAAACTTGTGTAATCTAACCCTTTACCTATTTTACATCTCCCATCTATATCTACCGATCCCCCCCCGCCGTCTTCCTCCCTCCAACATTCTATCCTCTCTCTCAAACCTTAACAGATCGAAAGCCGTGTCAATTTTAAGTATCAATGTACTTTCCCTTTTTAAATACCTTTTATAAGGACCGTCTATGCTCACCTCAACCATGAATTAAATCCAATGTGTTAATTTATCTTAATATAATTCTAGTATTATCCTAATATAAATTTTATTTTATTTTAATATAGTTTTTATTCTATGTCCCATTAAGGGGGGGTTTCTTCTTCTATATCTCTCTCCTCCCCCCTTGTCTGTCCACCCCTTCCCTCTTTCTGAACTCTATATGTTTCCCACTTCTCCCAGGTTTTATCATATTTATCCTTCCTATCCTCATCTCGTGCCCTAAGTTCTTCCATATGTCTTATCTCCTCCATTAAATTTCTCCAGCTTTCTAGAGAGGGTATTTCTGTGGATTTCCATCTGCGAGAAATATCAACTCTAGCCGCTGACAACATAAATCTTAAGATGCCTTCCTTTATATTTTTTATCGAACCTGGGATCAGGGATAGTAATGCAATTAAAGGACCGCCCTCTATATCTAGTGCTTCCATAGAGCTATAGATTTCAAATATCGACTTCCAATATGGCTGTATTCTAGGGCAACTCCACCAGATATGTAAGTAAGTTCCTTCTTCCCTTTCACATCTCCAGCATCTATCTGAGATTTCGGGGTTGATATGTTTTATTCCTTCTGGACACCTATACCATCTAGACAGTATTTTATAGTTTTTTTCCTGGTAGAACGAGGAGGTAATCGAAGCATGTGATATAATAAATACTCTTCCCCATTCTTTCTCAGTTAGGTCTCTCCCTATGTCCTTTTCCCATCTTTTCATGTATTTTGTATGGCCCTTAGCATCTTCCTCCCTCATAAGGCCATATACTCCGGCCAGAACATGATTGATAGGTGTTATCGAGATACATAGTTTTTCAAACAGGGTAAATGGTCTATTTAGAGTATTTTTAGTCCTGAGATAGCCTATGAAATCCTTTAACTGCATGGATTCCATCCAGGATTTCCCACCACTCTGACTTCCTGGGCTTAGTTCTTTTTTAATTTCCTCTTTACCAGTCTCTAAAACCTGCCAAACTTGTATAGAGTTAAGAGTTTGCGATATTTAAAAAGGAGGTGCCTTGCATCCCTGGTGGATATTGCGGGTTACTCATAATAGGGGTTAATGGTCCAATCCTGTAGGACAAATTATACTTAATCAAGGACCTATCCCGAGTGCGTAGAACTGGATATACTAGGAATGGCAAATTTGGTCGACTAGGTCTGTGATCACTAGACAGCCACGGGATATTTCTCAAGGGTAAAGGTGAAATATCCTCCTCCAATTTTATTCCACCCTTATTTTGACCACTGTGTATCCAATCTAATATTCTTGATAGTGAAACCGCTTTATGGTATACCGCAAAATCCAGCATTCCTAGTCCTCCTCTTTGCTTTGGTCTCATCAATACTTTCGCACTTACCCGAGGTGTTTTATTAGCCCACACAAATTTAATTGCTGCTCTCTTTAGATTTTTAAAGAAGGAACTCAGCAATAAGATTGGAACTGTCTGAAACCTGTACAGGATCTTGGGCAGGATGTCCATCTTTAGGACATTTATCCTACCCAACCAGGACAGGCGTAGGCAGCTCCATGTAAGAAAGTGAGTAAAGATCTTATCAATCCAGTCACAAGTTGATAGCATATAATGTATTTAGGTCTTTAGGAATATTGATTCCCAAATACAAAATATAACTTGTCTGCCACCTAAATGGGTATCTCTCCCTGATATAAAGTTGGGTTTTGTCCGTTAATGATATATTTATAAACTCTGATTTCGATAAATTTATGTGAAAGTTACTTAACTCCCCATATCTCTCAAATTCTTTAAGTATATTAGGTATTGATATTTCTGGAGAGGTTATAAATAGGAGTAGGTCATCTGCATATAGAGCCATTTTGTGTTCCTGTGTTCGAGAAATCATGCCCTTAATCGAAGTGTTTTGTCTAATAGTAGCAGCTAGTTGTTCCATTACTATAACGTATAACAGCGGTGATAGGGGGCAACACTGACGGGTGCCATTTAAGATGGGAAATGGGTCTGACATAGTCCCATTTACTCTTACTCGTGCCGTAGGATGTATATATAGTGCCATTACTTTAGTGACAAATGATTCCCCCAATCCCAGTTGCAGAAGAGATTGCCTGAGGAATTGCCAGTTTACCCTGTCGAAGGCTTTCTCGGCGTCAACTGATAAAAGGCATAATGGGTTATGGTTTTTCTGGGCAAGCGCTATCAGGTTGATAACCCTGGTAGTGCTGTCCCTAGCTTCTCTATCTTGAACAAAACCTGTTTAATCTGTATGTATGATTTTAGGTAGGTATTTTTTTAGTCTAGTTGCCAGTATTTTTGCATAAACTTTGAGGTCTATATTAATGAGGGAAATTGGGCGGAAATGTACGCACTCTGATAGATCTTTTCCTGGTTTTGGGAGCACCGATATATGTGCCTCTAATGTCTGGGGAGGGAAAGGGCAGACCTCTGTAACAGAATGACATACCTTCGTGAAGAAGGGACTTAATTGTTTCTCAAATTGTTTATAGAAGCGGGCCGTATATCCATCAGGACCCGGCGCCTTATTAATCTGAAGGGAAGCAACCGCCATTTTAACTTCTTTCTCTGAGAAGATTAGGTTACATTTTTCTCCATCCTCCATAGAGAGACCAGGCATACCAGATTTCTTTACATATTCTCTTATTTTGCCTATAAATTTATCTTGGGGCATATCTGCGTATCTGCCTCATATTGAATATAATGATGCATAAAAGTTTCTAAATGTTTCAACTATGGAGGATGGGGAGTAACAAGTATTTCCATTTCCATCTTTAATTTTATTTATATAAGTATTTAGAACTCGTGGATGGATCTTCCTGGCCAACAGTCTTCCACACTTATTACCCTCCTTATAAAATTGTTTCTTATTATTATCCCTTACTATCAGTGTCTGTTGGTCCAGAATAATGCGAATGTCTCTTCTCGTGTCTTTTAATTGAGTCTGATACTCACTCTGCACATTCGCCTTATTCGCAGCCTCCAGGTCATATAATTTCTGAAATAAACCCTTCAGATTTCTTGCACTCTCTTTATTCAGTCTAGATCCGTGCTTAACCAAAATTCCTCTTACCACACACTTTAAAGCTTCCCATTGAATAGGGCTTGACGTAGAGTCATGGAGGTGATCTTTTATAAAGTTATTTATGGTCTGTATCACGTCTATCTCACATTCTCTATCTTTCAACAAGTTGTCGTTTAATCTCCAAGTTCCCGTTCTTTTATTCCCTATTTCAGTTTTTAATATTAAAGTTACCGGGGAGTGATCTGACCATAATATCGGGCCTTTTTCTATCTCTGGATCGTAATCTAGGAGCCGCTGGTGCAACCATATATGGTCGATTCGGCTATATGACTTATGGGCCATAGAGTAATAAGTGTAATCTTTTTTCATTGGGTTTAGTATGCGCCATCCATCCACCAGTCTCATATCTTTCATTGTGTGTTTAAGTTTATTTAGGGCCTTTCCTGTAGGAGAGGGTTTACCTGTGGAATCCATCTCTGGGTCAAAAATTAGGTTCATATCTCCCATCACTAGACTTGTGCTAGTCCCATATAATTCGAACCTACGCAAGACCTGAGTACAGTATTTATATTGTCCCTTATTAGGTGCATATATATTTGCCATTGTGAATGTTTGATTATGGGTAGAAAATTTCATGAACACATATCTCCCTCTTTCATCTATGACCGTATCTATCACCTTTATTTGCGCATTTTTGTGTATTGCAACAGATACTCCTCCAGATTTTTTATCTGGATTTGTACTATGAAACCATTGCGTATAATATTTATTTTTTATCTCTGGTATTGATCCCGTCTGAAAATGTGTTTCTTGTATACATAGAATATAATTTTTTTCCTTATGAAAGTGGTATAGTATCTGTGAGCGCTTTTCTGGTTTATTAAAACCCCTTACTTTGAAGGTTACCAATGTTAGTCCTTTCATTTGGTTATATGTCCTTTCTTATGAACTATATTTCTTATGTTTCCAAGATCCACTTTGTCTTATTTATATTATACTCATATTTTATGGTTACAAATTTCTTCCCTTTCCCTTCTCCTCTCCCCCCTCCCCTCTCTCCCCGTCACCCCACCACCCCTTCCCCTCGTGTCTATATATATATATTCCCACTGCCCTCAGCCACCACTGTCCGCCCTATGCAACAAGGCACGGTGGGCATAGCCTAAGGGGGTGGGGAGACCCACCGTGAACATACCACCTTAGTACTTTAAAGGAAGAGAACTTCAAAAAATAAAAAATAAAAATACTTCAAGAATATCACAATATGAGGGAAAAGAGGAGTGTTATGATTTTTTTTCTGTTTCTCCTTCCCATCTCCCCCTTCATATCTATATATATCTTACCACTGCCCACCACCCCCACCGTCCACCACATACAACAAGGCATACCACCTTAATGTTTTAAAGAAGAAAAAGAAAAAGGGGAGGAAAAAAAGAAAGATAGGAAAAAAAAGAAAAAGAAAAAAAAACTTCAGAAAAAATGCTACGAGAGTATCACAATATGAGGAAAAAAGAGGAGTATTACAATATAATTTTTTTTCTTTTTTCCCCTTCCTCTCTTCCCATGTCTATAAATATCTTCCCATTGCCCCCACCGTCCACCCTATAAAATAAGGCCCGGTGGCATAACATGGGGAGCGGGAAGACCACTCCGTGAACATACCACCTTAATACTTAAAAAAAAACCGTCAAAAGTAAAAATACTTCAAGAATATCACAATATGAGAGAAGAGAGGAGTAGAGTAGGGGAATAATCCCACCATCCTCTCCCCCAGTCCTTTAGATCGAGCCCCTTCCCCTTATTCATTTCTTGTGGGATCCATGTGGCTTTATTATTGTCCATTCCTTTCTTTGTGTTATCTCTCCCCTGCTTAATTCACTTAGTTCTTTTAATTCGTTTGGCCATTCTGGCAATTGCATTGGGAGTATTTTCAAAGCATCCAAAAATCCAGGTAGGTCTTTCAAGGTTCTCAACCTTGCTGTTCTGCCATCGCTGTGTACTATTAGCTGGAAAGGAAATCCCCAGCTATATCTTATCTTTATCTCTTGTAAGATCTCCAATATTGGCTTCACAGCCCTCCTGAGCTCTAATGTTTGTTTTGAAAGGTCTGGAAATATATTCACTGTGTATCCCTCGTGTGATATTGTTTTCTTATTTCTTGCTGCTATCAAAATAGCCTCTTTCTCAGCATAATAATGCAGTCGGCAGATCACATCTCTAGGTCTCAGTTTGTAAAGTTGATCACAATCTCATATAAGAATATATGAGCTGGCAATCCATTTGCTCTTTTTAGTTTTTGAACCAAACTCCCAGTGGCATCTACTTCAATTTTTTAGAAAGAGTGTTTTGAGCAATACCTTTTGTAAATGTATGTTTGTTCCTTTGACCAATAATGCACAAAAAAAATATCATATGAGCTAGTATGAATTTCACCTGCATATTTTGGGGTACTTTTCATTTCTACAAGAGACAAAACAGGATCTTTTAACCTGTACCAAACGTCCTGTGGACTGCTTCCTGTCTGGCATCTCTACAAATACTTAGACGGTAGGTTGGGTGGCTCTTTTTCCCCAAATGTAATTTCCTTATTAAGTTTTTCTCTTCTCCAGTTGCAGGGTAGTGTTTTTAACATCTCCTCACTGACTTTCCTTCTTTTCTCACCTCTCAATTGACATTTCTTTAAATGCACTATGGATCTTGTGTCAGGAGCATGAATATGAAGGATTAGAGGGTTTCCAACACAAGGCTCCTCTTCTGCAGAAACAAACTGCTGCTTTGCACTCTTTACACTGTCCAGTTGCAGTTATAAATTTTCTTGCCTGATCATCGCTGATACAAACTTTGTTTCTCTTAAAACAAAATACACAGAAAACACACATCCCTCCATACTGGATCAGAAGCTGGCTTTAACTCTCCCTCAGCATTGAAAATGGTTGGATAACATTTCAGGGCTTCTTTTAAGATCTCACTATCAACTGATGGTTTTCGTGGCATCTACAATCAGAATCGAAAAACCAATGTAAGCGATAGTATTACATTCGGCTAGGAATCAATCACTCTCCCTAGACGCAATGATTGTGCATCCAGGGTGAGTGTTTTCTAACTGCATGTAATAATGTCACATACCATTACATGCGGTTTGCAGGCGTTTACATGCAACTGATCATTACCTTCAATGGGTGACAGCGGCCGCTTGTAAACGCCAGATTAGGGATTCCTGCTGCAGGAAAACAAAAGTTTCTGATGCAGGAATCCCTAATCGCACCTAAACCTACAGATGTGAATGGGGCCTTATTGTGAGTGTATATTGTATATAGTTACATTTTATTTTAAAAGTATGAAATTTGGTGAGCGGCCCCCATGAGATGTGTCGAGTGGCCCCCGGGTGAATTGAGTTTGAGACTCCTGCCTTAAAACGTGCTTTCATGTATATGAACAGCAGCATATGTTATTCTTTTAGTTCATTCAAGCCTTGACTATCCCTTTACCCCTTTCACTGCCAAGCCCTGTGTAACATTTTTAACCTGAGCTGGCCAGACTATTTTGCAATTTTTTAAATTATTTTAAATAATGTTTAACAAATCTAAATATTAAAGCAGTAAAAATACATAATTAAATTGATACAATCAGTATCAGCTGGTCTGCATTGTAGCACATGTGCATAATGTACACTACAATATGGTGCACACTGTTGAATGTGTATATTATATGTGTGTGTGTCGCCTTTTATTTTAGTTTTTTTAGAGTTTTTTTTACTGTTGGGGGCTTTGGAAAAATATGATGGGTCTAAACAGACCGCTGACATTTCCCTTTTAAAATAGAAAAATAAATTGAGGATACAGAGTCCTCAATCTCTTTTTCTGCAGCCACAGCAGTGAATGAACAGGAAACACTCAGAACAGAGTCACAAACTGAGGAGCCATAGTACTCTCCCTTATTAATGGACATGAAGCCTCTGTACTGAGTGCTCTTCTGTATCCAGAAACTTGTGAATGAACAGGAAGTGATGTATAGCACTTCTTGATCATTCATAACGGGACACATACTATGTCCTCAGTTACGTGCATACACTGGAGTTATCAGCGATCACTCCTGTGTCTGCTCAGTACAGGGAAGGATGCAGCCATCTGTTTTTGCTCGGATCACCGCTGTCTCTGCCTATACAAGCAAGGGAGAGCAGCGGGGATCTGAGGAGACACAGATCAGAGCATAGAGTGGCTCTGGATGAGAAGGAGAGAGCTCCAGTGGCAGTCAAATTGTGGTGGGCAGTGGCGGAGGTGGTGGCAAGGGGGGGAGGCCGGAATTTTAATGCATAGAGCGGTCATCAGCAGCTTTTCAAATGCTGATGACAGCTATCCATTTACAGGGGACCATCAGGGGAACCCTTCCATTATAAGTTTATGATTGCTAAAGCGACCATGAGCTTATAGCAGAAGGGTGAAAGCCACCGACGTTTGGCATACTGAGGTGGCCAGCTGGAACAGGTTGTGTTTCGCCATATGCCTTACGTCGGTGGCAGAGAAAGGGTTAAACAACAAATCTGCAGGAAAGATTTACATCTAGGTGTATGTTTGAATTAACCCTGTAAGGACAAAGTTAATGCATTCATAATGTAATACTTCCGTTATCCGTCATAAAGGGGTTAAACATGGAGACAGCATTTAGGATTTTAAAAAATCCTAAATATGGGAAGATCCAGATTTCATTTGTGTCTGTGTGTAAAATACATGAAACAGATCTTGCAAAGTCAATGTTTCACCCACGCCCAAAGGATTTCATAGCCAGACAACCTGTATGGTAGAGATAATTAACCCCTTAGTGATGGGAGACATACACTTTACGTCAGAAGCTATTTGGAGCTGTGAATTGCTGGTAACCGCTAAGATCAGTGGTTAGCATTCATTAATGCCTTGGTTCTCAACTGGTGGGTCACCATGCACCTTCCACTTTCCTAGGTGAGGGGCTCCTCAGCCTCCCCCTAGCACAGCACTGTCAGTTCACGCACTGAGGAGCCATTCAAAATATGCTACCCAGCACTGATTGTCAACTTGAGGAGGGGGGGGCCGGGGCTATGGCCAAGAGGGAGCTCTACCCATATGTGCATTGCTTACAGCTCCCTTGCATGCCCTGTAGAGGTGCCTGGACTGGAGTGACATCAAATTCTGGCTCCTGGAACCTCTGCAGGCGCGCATGGGAGTTGTACAAGCAATACATGGTACTGCAATGCTGTGCATTACATTGCAGCGCGACTTGGGTCGCGGCTTAATGACCAAGGGCAAATGTGGGTCCTGAGGTTACACCAGTTGAGAAACACTGCATTCATGGATGCCTCAGTATTGAGTATTAGGCCTCATTCACACAGTGTAAAGTCGGGCCGTACAGATCTGTGCGGCGTGCATGGCCGTATTGGGCCATTCCCGGGAGGGAATGGTGTTCTGTGTGATTGTACGCAGCAGCCTGTTCTTCCCTATGGAAGGATGCGGCCGTACGCTGTAATACGCACACCCGAACTGCACATGCAGGTATGGGTTTCCGTGCTCGGACGCAGACAGGGTCCATCCACGCCGCACTGATCTGTACGGCTCGACTCTATGCAGTGTGAATGATGCTCTTAGCTTTAAGATACAAGATTGCTTTTTGTTTGTTTGACAGCTATACACAGTGGGATTAGGAAATCCTGATGTGTACCGGCTTTTTGCTACAATGTTTCAGCATAGAAACATCTAGCTGTTCTATACTGAATCATGAATCTAGGTGATCCTGGTGACCACATGGAACTTATTAGAAGGTCTTCCTCTCTAGTGAGATATGTTCCTGACATGCTTAACCCCCTCATGACAGTGATGTTCAAAGTATGGTTAAAGTATGTTGCTGTCACTAAGGGGGTTATTCACAAAGCTGCCAGAGGCAGCCGTGTGAATAACCGACCCTTAGTGAAGTGAGCCGAACGCTGTTCGGCAATTCACTTCAGGCTGATTTCAGCCGTACATCGGCTTGCTGCGGTTGGGTTCGGGTTGGCCGAACATGCTCAGCATGTTCGGCCGACCCGAAGTGCAGAAGGAGTTTGACTCAGCCGATCCAACATCTGGATCGGCTGAGCCAAACCACCGGCAGGCTGCTCGCTGCTGTTTGGCCTATTCTCATAGGGGGCCGAAAAGCACTGAGCGAATAGCCAAAACCTGCCGAGCGGCATTCGGCTCGGCTATTCTGCTCGGTACCTATGTGGTCTCGAGCAGAATAGAAAAACAGTTTAAAAAAGTAGAAAAAAAATGACCCGGAGGTGATATGAAAGCCGACTCTGCTGAGTTCTCATGGTGCTGATGTCCCCTGCTTACCAAGTAACCAGGGACGCTGAACTGTCAGTACCATGAGAGCTTAGCAGAGTCGGCTTCCATATCACCTCCAGCTCTGCTAAGCTCTCATTGTAATGCAGGGGGGAGAGAGCAACCCCTGAAATGATGGCAGATAGCAGAGGAAGCAGTAGCTTCTTTGCTATCTGCAAGTTTCTTTTTTTTTATTATTCTGACAGCTGCTGCCGTCAGAATTTAAAAAAAAGAGAAAAAAATCAGCATAGGAATGCATAGCGAGATTACTATTGGCTTTTTCAATTTGCAATATCCAATAGCAAGCTGGCTATTGCACCCACCCTCTGCTGCTATCAATCACTAGAAGAGGACCTGATGGAAAACTTCAGGTCCCCTCTGCTGATTGAAAGCAGCAGTGGGCGGTGCAGTAGCTAGTTTGCTATTGGCTATTGCAAAGGGAAATAGCCAATAGGAATGTAGCTATGCATTCCTATGCTGTTTTTTTTTCTGACTGACGGCGTCCGGCTGCTCCAAAATCGGAAAAAAAAGACAGAGCAGGGAAAGGTTTACTCTGCTCGATCGAGCAGAGTAAACCTTTCAGGGAGAAAGTGTTTCTTTCCCAGGCAGCCGGGAGCCGATATCTAATAGTGGGAGACTCCCGGAGTGTCCGGGAGAGTAGTGACAGATCAGCGTCCTGGTTATCTGGTAACCAGGGACTCTGATCTGTCTTTGCAAGTGGCTGGAGACAGCTGTGAGATGACGGCTGGCTCTGCCCAGCTATCAGTAGCAGGCTGTCGGCCAGCTTTGCCTTTCACTGCATATGCTTGGGCTACACTGAGACGCTCGACCGACTTCGGGAGCTGTACAAGCTATAGTGAATCTACTGAACCGAAGGGGTCCTGGGGCCGAAGCTAGCCGAAGGATCAGCCGAAGCTACGGCTAGATACTTCGGCAGCTTTGTGAATAGACCCCTAAGTGTGACATTTAGCGACATTGTATGCCAGGTGTCAACTACTAGCTTTTAGAGAAATAAAATAAAATGTTGGCTTTCAGTTTTAAGCCAAGGAGTACAGAAAATGTTCTGAAATCCTAGGGATGTGAGGTGTTTCCAAAAAAAAGGACAAATAAATCAATTTATGTTAATGTTTTTTTTTAGCTGTGCTATTTCTCTAAAAAATAATCATAATCAAAACTGGGCAAAAAGTGTTTTCTTTATGTTTTTTACTCATTGTCTTTATATTTCATTCCTTCTAAGTGAGGCATTAGGTCCACATACAATATGTGATATAAATATACAGTATATCCCTATCTGTCCTCTAAAAAACAATATACAATATGTGTGGGTGCATTTAGTAAGAAATTATATTACTGATGTGGAAGGGTCAGACAGCAAAAATGTAAACAGTGCTTCAGTCATTAACGAACAGAAACTAAAAACAAACTAATTAATGAATGAAGTGGTTACATTTTAAAGGAAATTAATTGATATGTGAAACATTTTATTTGTTATAAAATCTTGTTTACCTTTAATAGTTTTTAAACTATTTATTTTGTAATTGTGTTCGTTATCATCATCTATAAGTATGAATAGTGTCACTGCATTTAAAGTAACCCAAAAGGGGTCCTCCTAAATTGGGCTTAAGTCAGGGTAACCTAGTAGACAGAAAACACAAAGAGATGAATTTATTAAAACTGGAGCAGACAAAACCTGGAGCAGCTGTGCATATCAACCAGCTTCTCTCTTTTATTAAAACATAACTGAAAAAACTGAAGATAGAAGCTGATTGATTGCTATGCACAGCTGCTCCAGATTCTATAAATTCCCCACATTATATTTTGTTTTGAAATAATTATGTAGAAATCCTGATTGATTTTTGACTAAAGAGTGTCTAACAGGTTGGTGTGTCACCTTTGCAATGTCACACTTTATTCAGGATCAATCTACTTCCAAGCCACTAATATATTCCTTTACCTCAGTAGTACAAATATAATCTATTTATATACAAAAAAAAACTTACCTTGCATGGTTTCTTAAAATGCAGCCATGAAGAACAGTATTGAAATTGCACCTGAAAATCACAGATGAGCATGAACAGCACACAAAAGCCACATAAAGAATGTCCAGGGAACTTTGGATTGGTATCCCAATAACTGTGTTACATCTATATTCAATTTTAAAGTGACATTAAACCCTCAGATTTTTTAACATAAAACAATACTGTAATGTGTGCTTTACTGTAATCCATGGTTGTTTCCCTTCTCTTTGCTGCTCTTCCTTTTAAATCTGTATCTGTTCTCATGCTCAGCAAAACTTCTGTTTTGCAGCAGACTGCCTTGTCTCAGGAATGGATACACGGTGTCTGTGTATAGGTTTGTATAGGCTTGTAACCTGAGCCAGCACTACAGGAAGAGGCCCTGTGCTGAAAAGGGAAGTTCTCCCCAAGCATGAGAAGACATGAGGATTTAAAAGGAAGAGCAGCAAAGAGTGAAACAACCATGGATTACAGTAAGGCACACATTACAGTATTGGTTTATGTTAAAAAATCTTAGGGTTTAATGTCACTTTAACTTGTGAACTAGTTGTCAACTTCTAGAAGTTGAAATAAAAAACAAATACCATGATGTCAAAATAATACACATACATTTAATAGTTTACACCATCAAAAAAGATACATGCTAAAGAGATACAAACTGAACCTTTAACCTGTGACTGAGGCCACATAGAGTAGAAGCAGAAAGTGTTGTGTTCTCAATGGAAGGAAAATAATGAAGAGGAGACTTTATTTAGGTTCACATCTAAGCGCTTTATCAGGCGGATTTAGCCGCATGATATTCGCACAAAACAGAGATTTCCATTTAAGTCTATGAACACAGTTCACACGTTTGCGATTTGTCGCACGTTAAAAAACGCCTGTCGCGCAAAAAGGTGCAGGAGCTACTTTAAAGGCCGGTGAAGACCTATGCGATTTGTGACGCGCATCCTGCACAATTGCACACAGTGATTGATTTCAATGGGGCGACATCCACGCGCCAATCCCAGAAAAAGGTACATGTACTTTTTTTGCGACCCATGAAGCACAGCTGTTTTAGCCAAGATCATGTTCGTTTGCACGGGTGGAATTGTGGCGGGAAGCCACGCGTTACGCCCAGCGCAACTGGGGTGCCATAGAAAATAATGGCACCATCAGCGCGATTGTCGGAGGTGGGCGACTCCGTTACCACCCGGCAATCCACGCAGTATCGTGCACAATTGCTGCGCAATCACAGATCGCCCAGGTGTAAACCTGGCCTGAGTCGGTTGTCGCGCCACTTGGGTCCCATATACATCTCTATGCATTGAAAACCGTGCAAACAAAAACGCACGACAACTGTGCGAAAAAAGCTCACCAGCTCATTTGCTTAGAGGTGAACTGAGCCAAAGTAATTTTAAGCAACTGCCACAGAGGCTGAACTCCTCATATACAATCACAAACTTTCCTGTCATTATCTGAGAGAAAATAAAACATCTCAGTGATCAAACTGCAATAAAGAGCTTTTATTCCTAATTACATTATGATTATTACTTTTTACCACCATTATATGAGCTCTAACGTTGAAACCACTTGATCTTACCGGATATAGCGAAGGCCTATTAGTCTGAATGAAATTTTACAAGAAAATTGCATGTGGGGGGGCTAGCCCCCCTTATGTAACAGGGGTGTGGAATTCCTATCGCCGGACGCCCGGGACAGGCAGTTTCGGCCGCCGGGCGAGTCGTTCTTTTCTATATTCCGCACGGCTAAATGTTGTGTGGGAGCCGTTTTGTACAAGTCATTTTAAACAGCTGTACAGCCGTCCAAAATAACTTGTAATCTGCCTGAATCACGCTCCCCCTCCCCTCTCCTCCTCCCCCCACCCCTCTCTTTATCTCCAGCGGGCGGCCGGCCGTTTACCGCTCCCGGCTGCTTTTCGCTCTGCACGTGGGCTTCCTTTTTGCCGTGGTCTTCGGGGTCCCCCCTCTTGTGGGGGATCCGTGGCTACGGCAAATTAGGTTGGAGAGCACGGAGCAGAGTAGAGAACGCTTCTCTGCTTGGCTCCGTGTGAATAGTGACACAGGAATGCAACCTTCCTGTCACAGGAGAACGAGCACAGTGCTAAAACTCCTGTGTTGGAGGTGACAGGGTCAATAAAGAGGAAAAAAAAGTAAAAAATAAAATACCTATCAATTAAAAATGTAAATACATAAAAATAAAAATAGAAAAAATAAAAAGGCGATAAAATAAAAAATAAAATAAAAATAAAAAATATTACAAAGCAAAAAAAAGTTAAAGTTAAATAAAAATCTAAAAAAAATCAAACTGACCCCTATCATCTGCATGTGAATAAACGCATGCATGGGGCATTGTGTGTGTGTGAGCGGAGAGGGCGATCCGTTACTGCACAACAATGGTGCACAAAACCGTGTGGATGGCTGGGCGGTCACAGAATCGCACACCACCGCTGATTGCGCTGGCAGTGCCATTATTGTCCAATGGTACCCCAGTAACGCCAGGCAGATTATGCCGTTTCCCACCGCAATAAGTCCCATGCAATTGCACATAATCGCAGTTGAAAACACGGCACGATGCATGTCGTGAAAAAAGGTACATGTACCTTTTTTCAGCGATTACCACGTGGATGTAACCCCATTTAAATCAATGGGGCTGCGTGGCAACTGCACACGGTCAACCAAGTCTGCACCTGCCCCATAGGGTAAATTCACTTTCCCAAGTAATTTGGGAAAATGGAATTACCCTCACAAATCTGGTCCCCTCTCCTTCCCTGCTATACTTACCTTTCAGCGAACGGTCCTTCCTGTCCGCCAGTACAGGTGTACTATCTGTACCTGCGACATGTATTCTGAATTTCGCTCCCAAATTTTAAGCACTTTTTTTGTATCAGGACAAGTAGATTTCCATAAGGGACAAATAGATCGGGCCCCCGCTTTAGTCTTTGGACAAGTAGTTTTTTTTTAATTTCCACACCCCTTATGTAATACCAAATATTCATAATATCTCTGTAATTATATGAGATCTAACGTTCAAACCACTTGATCTTACCGGATCTAATGAAGGCATAATAGCCTGAATAAAATTTTACCAGAAAATTGCATGTGGGGTGGGGGGGGCAAATAACTGGTAATAGCTCTACTTTTATGTGAGATCTAACGCAAACAACAATTGATCTAACCTGATCTAACAAAGATCTAACCAACTGCATATGTTTTGTTCAATAACTTTGATATGGGGGGGCTAACACGGCTGAGGTCATCATCGACCTTTCATTTTTAAATCTTAACTGAACAAACTAAAGATAGAAGCTGATTGGCTGCTCCCAATTTTGTCTGCTCCGGTCTTGATAAATTCCCCCAATGTGTTTTGTAAACAAGTAAACTAAATAAGATGAACTGACTATCTGGTTGTATTCGTATAGCTGATAATTAAATAATGAAGTGTGCAGTCTGGATAGTATGGCTCAGCTCTAGGGTTGCCACCTTTTCTTCAAGTGAAACCTGAACACTCTAGCGCCACACGTGGCATTTTTTTGGGCAGCCAGGGGAGGGAGTGAAACCAGCCAGAGAGGACTACAAATCCCAGCAATACATTATACAGCAATATAAAATAATATGAAGCTGCATACTCTGTGTTGATGCACTGATGTCTCCACGTTGCCTGGTGGGCTGTGCGGGCTCTCATGTGGGCTGAATGGGCTATGGCTTCTCACCAGGGGTCCGCAGGTGGGCAGCATGATGTGGAGGAGGAGAAGACAATGAAAGATGCGTCTGTGGAGGTCCTCGGCAAGTACGATCTTAGGCAGCCGCATCTGTCCAAAACCCAGCCCTTTGTCTGAGCAGCGGGCACCTGTAAACAGACACAGGCTGCCGGAGGAAGATCCGGGTTCAGGCAGATTTGGCTGATCGAGATTGCACTTCCCGAGGACATCCACTGACGCATCTGTCAGAAAATGTAAAATGCCGGTGTCGGCACTGAGTGTCTTGTGTCCGGGTGCCTGCTGGCTGGACACCCAGACCCAAGACTCCAAAACCAGACTGGTGGCAACCCTACCCTTAAACCGTGCCCATTTGCTCTCACTTCCTATTGTTCCTGCAGGAAGTTAGGAGAAATCTTTTGAATGGGACACGGAATGGCAAGATTTACCTCACTTTGGCATACCACCAAACCATCCTGAGTTCTGCCAGACTGTCCTGGGATTTCAACAGAGGCGTAACTAGAACCTTCAGGGCCCCGGTGCAAGAAACCATGAAGGGCCCCCCCCCCACCCCCCAACCATCGGGGCATTTTCACGAGTATGAGTACTTGCGAAAATGCCCAGTATTGGCAGTGGTGTATCCCTACTTAACAATATAATGCATTTGTGGGACTTGTAGTCCTACATAGTTGGTGCTATTCTGCATTGCTGTATAATCAGCATACACCAATGCAGAATACCACCAGCTATGCGGGACTACAAGTCCCAGCAATACATTATAATGAAATACAGCTATACAGAATACCACCAGCATCCCCCCACTATAATGTATTGCTGGGACTTGTAGCTGTTGTATTTCCAACAATCACATCATAACAACTTACTGCATCATCCACGACCGTCCATCTCTGGGAGAGGAAGACATCCTCAAGGGTGGGGTGGTAGCACAGAGCCAATACTTGGGCTTAAACAACATTTAAAACTGGTTACATGTTACAATCTGATTAAACAATCTCCTTTAAATTTACCATCAGCTATGTATTGTGAGGGCCTACCAGTCAGTTCACATACAGCTCTTGCTCTACATAGTTGTTGACTCATCTAAAGGAAATTGCAGACTTGGTGAGGCCATCTTAGCACAGATATGCATAAAATGCACAGAGGTAGAACTCGTGCAGAGGGGTTATTATCCTACACAGAGCAAAACTTCTGCTGAGTAATGAAAAAAACTCCAGCGTGTCCTTTTGTAACCACTACCCAGCCTAACATGGTTGTGAAATGAAACAATGCGTCCTACCTGACTATACTGCAGTTCTGTTAAGAAATGGGAAACTTAAAAAAGAATGGCATAGAAGGCAGTTTTAGCATTGGTCGCTATTCTGTGGTTTTGGACTTGGGGCACCCTTCACACCTGCCTGGTGCATTGCAGTACATTAGCACAGGTATGTTAACTTGCATTGTATTAACGATTCGTTTTTCATTTTAACTGGTGGGCCAACGCACCACAACACAGCAAAAAATTGTACCGGAATCTTATTTTTGAATTTTTGGTCCCCACATGTGTTGAGGGGCATTTGCAACTTGCAATCAAAATTAATGGCACTTGCAGGTCGTGCATAGCAGTGACGATTGGTAAAATGCACATTTTCCTGCAACTCATAGGTGTTTTTTTCAGCTTGAAGGTTTGGAACATTGACTGAGCCCCTACCAGGGTCATTGTGAACTTGGTCTTATATCTCAGTGTGCATTTTCTGCCTTTTTCACTGATAATGTATTTATGCCAGTGTATTTATACATAAACAAAATGTATGTGTGAAGAATAATCCACTGTTCTCATAATCAATTATAAATGTTTGTACCCTAAAATAAGCGTCTACAGGCCTTATCTCCTTTATCATGTGATGTGGACAAAACCTAAATACAGGGGTTGTTCTAAGGTTAGGTGTTCATGGGTGGTGGGGCTATGCAGTAAATGAGTGGATTAGCAGCCTGCAAATTATTCAATGCACATGTTTGTAAAGCAAAAGAATGGGGCAGTCCATATATCAGTGGATGAGAAGTGGCACATTTTTAGGTGGTCCCTGATATGTATCTAGAAGTTTTTCATGGTCTACAGCCATTTATAACGGCTTGAAAGAGAATTCAACTACCCAATTCAAATTAATTAGAGCGTGACAAAAGCTTAGTAGGGGGTTATAGGTAATTACTGTATAAAACTTTTAAATAGCGGTTTCAATCCTCCCTGTTTCGACCTTTAATATTCTTCCTGAGAGGACCATAGTGTTTAATTTTGTGGCTCCATGGAGCTGCTGGACCCCCTCCTTTTTCCCCCTCTCTCTCCTATGTTACTTGTAAAGTCTGCTCCCTCTTATGAGTTATGGGGTGCTTGGCTTTGTTTGTGTTCTGCTGGCTCTGTTTTTCTGCAAAAAGATCAAAGAGACAGCCTCATGTAATACCATTCGTTAAAAAGGCTTATAAAATCATAAATTTATTCTATTTACATGTGCAGTCCAAATTCATCAGCATATAAAACCACAACCAATGGCATAAGTACGGAACAGAGACGAATAGAAGACGTTTTAGCATGTGGCAGTGTACTGAAGCTAACATGTTTCAGGAGTTCAGCCCCCTTCTTCAGAGCTTGCTGTATGTATCTTTTTGCATGTATTGGAATATTTCCCTATTTGTCTTCGAACTGCAACTTTTCCTGGTGAAATTGCATGTGTATGAAGACACCCCTTAAAAGGAGAACTATGGGGTCAGTGTTTTTCCCCATAGTTCTCCTTAGGGTAACGGGAGGACACAAACTAGCGTCCTCCCGTTACCCTAAGCTCAGTATACCGCGAGCTACAGCTCACGGTATACTGAGACGCCGCAGCCAGAGCGGATCCCGACTTAGTTGACGGGATCCGCCCAGCTGCGTGAGTGACAGCTAGCTCTGCCTATCTAGAGGCAGAGCCAGCTGTACCCGCCCCCTCCCCCGTCCGTTCCGCCAGTCAGCGCTGGCAGATCGGAGCGGGAGAGGGGAATCCAGCCCCTCCCCGTGTGACGGCAGAGAGCCGTGACAGGATCGAGAGGTGAGCGAACCCGGTATGTGTTCGCTCACCTCCCCATCTACTGAGCCGACCTGTGACAGTCTCATTGTCACAGGTCGGCTAGAACTATGAGGTGAGTGAAAAGCACTCACCTCATAGTTCTCCTTTAAGAACTCGGTGATTGCCATCAGCGCCAACGTCACTTTTTTGAGGCTTTGTGTTTCTATTTGTAGGTGAAGTGAGGGTTTCTGGGGAGAATCTACAAAAGGAAAAAGTGCAGACTCTTCTGTCGTGTCATTGGGTTTCAGAGGAAAAAATTCTCACCAATAAATTAACTTCTAAGGGTTTATATTCTTCTGCCACCTCATCTCCGCTGTCAGGATTGGCGAGCCCTCCTTCCCTTGTTGCGGTAACGTTTTGTGGGGTAATGTTGCCCGCAGGGTGAATGGACAAGAATGTTGATGCCAGTTTAAATGGTTTGGGGTTTAAGCTTTTGGTTTGTAGTTTTAAATGACTTAAAAAGCTTAAAGTTGATTTAACAATTATGTTTAATTGAAATTTTTTTTAAAAGGCACCTGGCATTAAATGGCATTTTTAGAGTCTGTGTGTTTTTATTTATTTAAAGATTATTGCTCTAGTTATGTTGTATTCTGTGGTGGTAGTGGGCTGAACAGTCATATGTTTGCTGTGTTGCTGAAAGAACATGGGGAGAAATTTTGCTAGTTTATAGAAGAAAGGCCAGAATTGTATGATCTTTACTTACTACAGTTATTACCACAAAAAAAGGAAAGATGGCAAGAAGGATATAAATCCAAAATAGAAGTGGACAAGGAAAGTTTGGCATGTATGCCAGCTAGGTATGAGCATAAATTGCCACAAGTCAGAACATACACCAAATCTAAATTGTTCCCTTCACACCTGGGTTCTCCCTAGGAAATAGCAATTTGCTTAAAACTGGTGAAGTCGACTACAGAATGCAAAGTGCATAGCAGCCCCACAAACACAACGTATAAACTCCAAAAGAGCAAGGGCTCACTGCCCACTTGTTGACTTGTAGTCGACAGACAGGATCTATTGTGGATACCTTATTTAATACCAAAGGGGATTCAGTACAAGTAGACTTACTAGGTGCTATCCCAAAAAATGCATTGTACTGTATAGCACTTCCATATAATGGCAATGATGTCACAGAAGGGACAACATTTGAGTGGCTTAAGCCCCTAGGTGCCCTCAGGTCACCCAGTGGTATCCAGTTGAGATTCTGCTTTTTAATAGGTTTTCTGTGTGAGACAGCTGCACACTCCGCATTCTTTGATCAATAGGTAGGTAGTCCAATGAAGAAGGGAGAGGCGGATCGCCCGAAGTTCCAGCACGTTGATAGCGATAAGATGGTCCTCTGCAGAACCCGCGTGTGATGCTGAGCGTAAGGCACTGCTTCGAAGGAAGCCACCATGAGGCCCAGAACCTGCATGCAAAAGCGGATCGTCGACCACCGACGCGCCTGGAATAGCGCCACATGCGAGCAAAGCTTCAGAAGCTTCTCGGGGGGCAGGAAAACCCGCGCCGAGGCAGAGTCCAGAATCAACCCCAGATACTCCAATCGAGTGGTCGGCACCAGGCAAGACTTCCGAAAGTTCAGGAGCCAGCCGAACTCCTCCAACGATCGAACGGTGATCACCAGATCCGCCGCCAGAGAGGAATGCGACTCCGCCTTCAGCAGGAGGTCGTCCAGGTACCCCACCACCGAGATCCCCCGACAACGCAACAGGGCCAGAATCGGGGCCAACACCTTGGTGAATACCCGAAGAGCTGACGCCAGACCGAAGTGCAGAGCGACAAACTGGTAATGGTCGTCCCACACCGCAAAGCGAAGGTAGCGTTGGTGGGAGGCACAAACCGGAATGTGAAGGTAGGCATCCTTGATGTCGAGGGGGGCCATGAAGTCCCCCTGATGAAGACACGCCACCACAGAGCGGATCGATTCCATCCGGAACCTGCGAACGCGCACAAAGACGTTCAACCGCTTGAGGTCCAGGATGGGGCGAACCCCATCCTTCTTTGGTACCGTAAACAGGTTGGAATAAAACCCTCTGAACCTCTCCGAGGAGGGTACCGGAACCACCACCCCTTGGGACAAAAGGGTCCCTGCGGGGTCCCCACCCAAGGACCCCGCAGGCATCAAGGGAGACTGGGAAAGGGGTGCAGAAGCACAGGCTGCGCAAAAAGGCGACGTGGGAGAAGTCCCTGAAGTAAGGCCGCAGCCCTCACAGGGCACTGCGGCCAGTCAAGTGGTAGTAAGGTGCCCTTGGATTGCTTCCAGGAGCGCGTCCTAATTTTTAGTCTCTCCGAGCGTGGGTATTTTGGATCCAAGAAAAATTAAAGGGGAGAAAGAGAGCAGGCAAGGGGCTCATAGTGCATTAAAAGTTTAAAAATTTTATTAAGTCATTGCATATAACATATCAAACCGCAAAAACTGGCTAGTCCGCTATAAAGCCAGTATTCCTTAGACTGTGGATGTGTCCCAAGCAACAGGCCCGCCTCCCGACGCGTTTCGTCACCTGACTTTATCAAGGTATGGCTAGGTTCTGTGTGGATCACATCCCAGTCTAACTTAAATAGTCATACTAATAATCAATCAATCATGGATTGGACTGATTGCCCAATTACGCTCTACATCAATTTCATTTTGATATAATAATATTTAAGGACCACATACAATGCAAGTGTAAAACAAAATTAATATATAAACAGATTCAATTAAACAGTATATGTTGGAATAAAAAATAAATATCAAATATTCGGAATTTTGAAAATATATTATTTTAAACCCTATCCCTGTGTGTTAGTGACCTCTATATGAAAAGTAAAAGAATTATAAGTGTCAAAATATATAGCTCATAGATGTTAAATATTGTTGGGGTCAATGACATCAATGTTTAATAAGTTTTAACAACTTTTAACAACCCGAGCTATGTATTTAGGAAATGAAAAATATGCAACAATATGTAGCCGGAACCATACGGATACAGTAATAGATGTGTTATCAAAATAGCTTAAAGTATTAAAGTGCAAGTTAACTAGTATATGAATAGAATCGGTTTTAAATCTATTTGTGAACAATAAAAATATAACCCATGGCTTGGTAGGATTAAAAGTGAAGGAACATTTGAGGGTGTAATAAATTATAATAAATTATTGAATTAATGAGTAGTATAAAAGTGAAGGAACATTGAAAAGTGTAATAAATTATAATAAATTGTTGAATTAATAAATAAATAAGTATTATAGGGAGTGAGTGTAAATAATTGTACAATAACTTGTGATTATGTAGGTGAACCGGGTAGGGTCTTATGCGAAAGATTTATTCGGTATAAACAACATCCATTGAAAGGGGAGGGAAACGTCGTAGGTTTCATTCTAAAATCTATTTAAACCGAGCGGAAAAAAGATCTTTAAACGCTAAAGAGCAATTCTACGTATAGAATTGACTTCTTATGGATCCTCCAATGGGTGTGTTTAGGGAAAACAAATAAGATAATAATGATCTATATGTCTGTTAAAACTATAATAATTTATTAAAACCAATATCGATACATAAATCCAATCAGGTAATTAATTATTAGTCAGGAAACAATTGAGATCAAACTCTATATTTAAGCCTTTTGGGGATAATGTATCTAAAAGATAGATCCACTTTGATTCATTTTTAGATATTTCTCTAATCATATTGGAACCTCTCCAATGACTTTCTGTTCTGTCAATTCCTTTTATTGTTAGACAAGAGGGATCTTTATTGTGGACATATTGAAAGTGTCTAGACAGACTGTGTTTGTCAAATCCTTTCTTTATATTATTAATGTGTTCTTCTAAACGTTTTTTTAGTTCTCTTTTCGTCCTGCCCACATACTGGAGACCGCAAGGGCACTCGAGGAGATAGGTGACACATTTTCTAGAACAGGATATAAAGTGCTTAATTTTGTATTCTTTATTAGTGACAGTGGATTTAAAAGCTTCTACTTTTTTCTTTATTCCTGTAGTCCTACATGCAATACATCTCTTGCATGGGTAAAAGCCTTTTCCTTCGAAGAATGTAAAATTTCGTTTAGGAGGATTGATTACGTTTTTAACTAGTCGATTTCTGAGAATGGGGGCTCGTCTATAGATAATATTGGGTCTTTCTGGTAATAGTGGGCATAAAATATTGTCCTTTTTCAAGAGGTGCCAGTGTTATCTAAAAATGAATTCTATTTTCCGGTGTTGTAGGCAATAGTTAGTGATAAATGAAATCGGAACTTGGTTATCTTTCTTGGGTGCCGATTTCAACAAGTCACTTCTTTCTTTTCTTAGTACTTCATCTTTTATTCTGGTTAGGGACAAAGTATTGTAACCTTTTTCTTTAAGAAAATATAGAGGAAAGGGAAGGGTTTTTGGAGGGGTGTAAATGACCGTCCAAGAGAGATATGTTAAAATAAAATTTCAAAATTTATTATATTAAATATTGATACATTCATGATTGAAGACAAACACATTAGAATAAAACGGATCCCTGCAGAGGATATGTTCATAAATGCATGGCTTAAATGTTACTGAAATTCATATGGTCCAACATATCAGGAAATTATTCATTATTATCCAAATGTGGTTACATTCATGTATAACAACATATTGTCCTAGGCGTAGCTTATCTTAATAGGCCCCGACGCGTTTCACCATTGGCTTCATCAGGGGACCCACTGAAGATGGACCTATTGTTTAAGAAAATTGTCTTCATTTAGACCGACATTAGACCGATACATCATATAAAGTTATTTTGGGGATATCTGCGTTTCCACTACTCACCATGCAGGGCTGATTTGCGATATGCAGGAGAAGTATCCAGAAAGCCCAAAATGGGGGGGTGCGCGAGCGGCGGGTAACCCCACCGTTAGCTCCACAACCTCCCTGGTTTGTCACGCCTGGGACCCCGGGGTCGTATAGGGAGAGAGAGACACACGGCACCAAATCGTCCAGCCACAGTCACCGGAAGTGTTTGTTCTAAAGTAAGATGTTGGAAAACACTGTATTTTTAGTCCCTCTATTCCATGGGATCTAGTCGGGTATCAACTGTATTCTCGATGTCAGCCGTCATTCCATCTCTACATTTTATCTATGTGATCCCTGTTACTTGATTTATATTTGTTTGTGGTTTCTTAGTGTTTACTCTTAAAGATTCCCTCTGGTAGTGAAGCTGGGTGTGGGAAATGTTTGTCCCGATTTCCATTCCATGTATGCATATGTGGATTGCTCCTGGGGACGGATAGTCCGTACATAGGGGGGAGAAGGGTAAAAAGGGGAGGAGAGGGGGGGAAAAGGAAAAAGAAAATATGGGGAGGGAAAAGAAAAAGAAACAGAAAAAGAAAAAGAGAAAGAAAAAAAAGGGGGGGCGGGGAGAAGGGGGAAAAGAAAAAGACAATGGGAGTTTGTGGTAGGGGGTAGTTGCGAAGTTTTGGAGAGTGGAGTGGAGAGTGATTAGAGCCTGTTAGGTTTTACTGTTGTCTGTGTGCCATCCTCTCTATTTGACCTGGTGACCATTATCACACTGAGATTGAAAGAAAATCCCAAATGTTGGGTTTTCATTACAACAGGAATAGATGGGAAGTCTTCCAATGGGGACAATAGTTCTGGTGACCCTACTGACCACCAGGGATTTCCCTCACTTTGGATGGATTTCTCCTAACTTCTTGTTGTGGCGATGGGTCAGGGAGTGAAGGGAAATCTCTCTAATAGGACTCAGATGGCAAAAATAGCTGACGGGTTATAACTTTCACTTGCTCTATACAAAACTGCAAACAAGGTTTTGGCTTCAGTTCAACTTTAAGTTATGCTTTATTACATAGAGAAAAACTGAAAAAAATAGTGAATACAAGAAATCCTTGTTATATTGTAAATACCATCTTCTGATTAAAACATACTTTCCATTTACTGCTGCCAAGAGTTGTAGATCTGAAACCATTAGGCAGAAGAGCTTTTAAAGCACGGATGTGAATGATCTGAGCATTATACTGGAATTAAACCTAATAAGTAAATCAATGCATTGGGTGAAGCATCCCTGTAAAATTTGCAATATGGCGGTGTTGTGGAAATTTTACTAGGATGTGTTTTTAGTGTATTGTAATATTTTGTCAAGATGTCTCTCAGTGTCTAGGTTTAAATAGGCACTGGGGTTGAACCATTGGAGTAGATATCTTATGCATGGCGGAGCAGTGTCTTCTTAGCGAATGTGTGGACGCCAAGCTAGGGCCCCTGCGCGGTGCGCGGATTTATTGGTTTGGCGTGTATACAACTTGCTTTGAGGACATAGCATTATTTAAGATACATATCTGCCTTTATGAAAGGAACGTGCGTTTGTTCTCTCTAGTGCGCCTGATCAACCGCTGGAGATAATATGACGTTGTCCCTGTAAATAAGCACGCATGAGAATCATAGTAACGCTATTGGGCATTGATCACTGACCAATGCTGGATAAGGTTCTCCAGTGGTAATTGGAGATATGTTGTGTTGATATGTTCTGTTTGAGACATCACTTCCTGGTTTGCTGGTTGTTGGAATCATTTGCTGGTTTGAGACATCACTTCCTGTCTGACAGGTATAAAACAATAAACACATACCTGTGCTCGCTCTCTTAGCATGGGATTAGCAAGCAAGCAGCATCTGTCTCCTGTGTCCTAACTCTACATGACTCAAAAGAGGTACTGCCAGTCCTCGCACAAAGGAGCGTAATACAACAGTGCTTTTAAGCACAGGGGAAATTCTTTGTGTTTGACGCACTCTAGTGCAGCATGGATTTGTGCGTTGAACCAAGTGAATTTCCATAACAGCGGCTGGTGGTGAATTTATTTACCTGGTATGGCTGTAATTGTACAAGCTGTGATAACTGGTTTTGCAAAAGTTGAGTCGGGGTCATCCCAAACCGTTTCACCTGCTTAAAAGACATATGTTTATAAGTAACATGAACAAGATAAAACACCTCAGAGTTCAATTGACTCTCTACTCACCATGTGTTTAAAGTGCAACTGAAGCCTTTTTTTTCCCCGTTTTGAATAAAGTGGAGAAAGATTAGAACACCTGTCAGGTTTGTATAGTTGTCTGTGTCCCAGTTAGGGACCCTCTATTTGTCCTGGTGACCATAATCACCGAAAATGAAAGAAAATCCCAAACAGGAATAGATGGAAAGCCTTTCAGTGGAGGCACTAGTTATGATGGTCCTACTGACTACCAGGGAGTTCCCTCAGTTTGGAGGCATTTCCTTTAACTTCCTATTCCTATTGTGGCTATGTGGCTATCAGACAGGAAGAGGAACTCTCCCCAATGGCACACAGATGGTCATTACCCTCGCTTACTCTTTCCAAAAAGTTTAGGCTTTAGCTGTACTTTAAAGTGCTGTCAGAATGTCAGTAGAAGCACATCAGCTACTGTCAATGGAATACAAATGCCATCCATAAGAAGGTTACAGCTTGGCCACCACCTTTATTAAACTCCTAGTCATGCAATATGATGGGAAACCCCATTAACCCCTTCATGACTGAATGTCCTGGGGCTCTCTGGAAGGTAGCTTTTGGGCTACTTCACACCAGCCCCAGTGCGTTCCGGTGCCAGAACACACTGGATGGCATTCCGGCTGGCTGGCTTTGTTTTGGGGCGGGAGGGGGTGTGGTGGTGCACTGAAGTCAATGGCATTGCAGCTACGCCCTCTGGCCACAATGTGATTGCCCGCACTGGAACGCATGGCACATTAGTGCCTATGTTCTGGTCCACTGCAGTCAGAAAAAATGCTGCATGCACTATTTTTCCAGACCGCAGGCATTAATGTGCCAGCATTCCAGTGTGTGCAATCGCACTGCGGCCGGAGGGCATGGCTGCAGTGCCATTGACTTCAATGTACTACCCTGCCCCCTCCCACTCCAATCGGACGCACTGGGGCTGGTGACGCACTAGTGATGGGCCCAACACACCTGAGTTCGGTTCGAGTTCGAACTTTAGAACATGAAAAAAGTTCGAACTCGAACTTCAAACTCAAAGCAAGTCTATGGGACCAGAACTCTGAAAATCAAATGTCCCCATTTTGAAGCCTTATATCTAAGTTATTGGCCATAAAAAGTGTATGGGGATCCGGGTACTGCCCTGGAGGGCATGTATCAATGAAAAAAAAACACTTTTAAAAAATACCGTTTTTAAAGGAGCAGTGATTTTAACATTGCTTACATTGAAACAATAAAAGTGAAACATTAATTTACAGGCAGTTTAAGGGGAGCCCCCAATCATGATATTTAAAGTGGCGGATCTGTACAATGTAAAGAACCTGCTGCAGCAAAACTGACATTTATAAAGAAAAAAATTACATTTATAAAAGAAAACAAAAAAGCATGCGTTTCCCCCTTCCCCACCCAGATGCGGCCCCCTCCTGGTGAATGAGTAAGGGGTACTTGTACCCCTACCTATTCACTAAAGGGTTAGAATAAAGTGTAAATAAAAACACCAAACTTGTCAAAAACATCTTTTGGGGGTTTTTTTCCAATTAAAGGATTTTTTCAAAAGTCTTATTTAAAAAAACAAAAAAAAACCCCAAACATGGATCCACCGACGTAATTCAGGGTCAATCACAATGTCCAGCGTTGTCCACGACAAGGACTCGACTAAATAATGTCACAATGGCATTCTGACAGATGATGGCAAAATATAAACAAATGGGCGGAGCTAGCGGTGACAGCTAGCTCCGCCTAACTGTTTGCCCAATCATGGCTCACCTGTCAAGTGCCGTACAAATGTAAAGTCATCATTACTTTGCCCAATCATGGTTCTTCAGTGCACTGTGCCGTGATTGGGCAAAGTCTTGCACCTGACCTGTGGTCAGATGCAAGGCTTATCCCAATCAGGGCTCACAAGGCACAGTGCATTGCCTTGTGGGGCGCTTGGCAGGCGAATAGCCCACCAAACGCCCTGATAGTTTGTGCGTTCGCTGAACACACGAACTAGCAATGTTTGAGTTGAACTCTTGTTCCACCTCGAACATCACTAGTGTGAGCTAGCCCTAAAAGAATTTCAGGCACCACCATGTACCTGGACATAATACTGATCTCTTCTATACAGGAAGTGTTGATTTCTGAATTGTGTATTTCTAGCGTCCCTCTTCCCAGGTGAGCTCTATCCCAGCACAGGACAACACTACCGGTGGTTCTGAAGGGGTGATCTACAGTACAATACAATGAAATAATGGGTCTCCCTGTCTTCCCTCTATAAGAAACCTCTATTATGGATCCACGGCACACCTTGAGTTGGTTTAAGAAGTTTTACTTGGCATAAAATATCAAGTATGAATGTGAACATGCATGCAATAAAATACTTTATAATGTCGAGCACTTCAGACAATATATTTGCATCAGCTATACAAATGACTGTATATCAGCAATGGATGTGCTGACAATTCCCTTACACAGGATAAATGTTAGATCAGAACCTTGTATCAGTCCCAATGTACCCGGGTACCTAACCAACTGGCCAGTGGTGGGGTCCAATGTAGTTGATAATGAACTCAGTGTTCGGTGTAATCAATAAGCATAGGCCAGAGGCCTCTCACCAATCCAGGAGGGAGATGCACATCAGAGATGTCCCACACTGTAAGCAGATGTCTTCAAGAAGAGAGTAAGCTCACATGACAGGGAAGGAACAGCAGGCTCTACAGGCAGAAGGTCAGATCATCTGGCGTGGCGTCTGCTTGTCCTGGCCGAATCCCCATCCTCACTAGTGTTTGGGCTCGATACTCGAGTCGAACAAGACTCGAACATCGCTAGTTCGTTTGAACGCCCCACAAGGCACTGCCTTTTGACGCCCTGATTGGCTAAAGCCTTGCACCTGACCACAAAGTAATGAGGAATTTGCCCAATTAATCGCTCACCTGTCAGATGCCGTACAAATGTAAACAGTTGGGCGCAGCTAGCTAGCTGTCACCGCTAGCTCCACCCAATTGTTTATATTTTGCGGCATCTGTCAGAATGCCATTCTGCAGTGGGAGTTCGTCACGAGTGGACGGGTCAGCGGGCATCGGTTAATTTTTTATTTTATTGTATTATTTTTATTTAGTCGAGGCGTTGTCGTGGACAACACTGGACATCATGATTGACCCTGGATTACGTTGGTGGATCAATTAAAAAAAAAAAAATACTTGTCAAAAACTTTTTTGTTTTTCAATTAAAGGATTTTTTTTAAAGTCTGGCGTCTTTGTTAAACTTTGAATTTAACCCTTTAGTGAAGGATAGGGGTATAAGTACCCCTTACTCATTCACAAGGGGGGTGGGCGCATCTGGGTGCTCCTTTATTAAAGGGGTACCCTGATGTGAATAAGTCCCCCTGCCCGCACCCCCACAACAAACGCCCCAGGGCTGTGGGGAAGAGGCCCTTGTCCCCATCAGCACGGGGACAAGGTGCTTTTCCACGGGGGGACACTGGAAAAGCACCCACCCAGTGCCGAGGGCATGTGGCCTGGCATGGCAGGAGGGGGGGGGCACTCATCCCCCCCTTTCCTGCCCTGCCAGGCCTGTGCTTGGTTTAAGGGTATGGTTGGCAATTTTAGGGGGCATCCCATGTCTTTTTTCCCCATTTGTGGGGGTGGGGTTGCCCCTCAAAGTAATACCAGGCCCTTAAGGTCTGGTAGGACTTTTGGGAGGAACCTGTTAAAACAATCAGGTCCGAACAATCTCGGATTCAAAGAAAATACTTTATTACTCGTACGAGGAGACAAGACATAGAAAAAATCTAACAGCTAGTAGGCATCCACGTCTTGTCTAACTAAAATTAGCTTGCAAGAGTTTATAAAGCCTGGGCCGCGGAGAGTTCCTTATCATAAGCAACTTTATTGGTTCACTCTTCAGCCCTTACATGGTAGCAAAAGATAAACTTCCGTATTTAAGAGTAAAGACGCGTCACATATTGGTTCCTTGTTACTTACTTGCGAAAGCATTTCTTCAGTAACTAACTTCCAAAAGCATTTCTAGCATATGATTATACAAGTTAACTCAACAAGGTATTTTTACCTCTGACAGAACCCCACACTTTTTTTTTTTAAATGTTGTCCCTCCTAACTTTCCTACCAGACCTATAGGGTCTGATATTGTTTGGGAGGGGGAACCGCACGTTTTTTTTTTCTTTATAAATGTCAGTTTTTGCTGCAGCAGGTTCTATACATCGTACAGATCCGTCACTTAACAGGCAGTTTAAGGGGAACCCCCATGCATGCTATTTAAAGGAATCTTTCACTTTTATCGTTTCACTTTAAGAAATGTTTAAATCACTGCTCCTTTAACCCCTTCATGACTGAGGCCTTTTTCTCACTTTTTGCACCCATGTTATATTCCACATTTTAGGCCTGAAAATGACTTAAAACCCCCAAACATTATATATTTTCTGAATGCCAAGAACCTATAGAATAAAATGGTGGTAGTTGCAAATTTTTATGTTGCGCAATTTTAGCGCAACTCCTTATTAAACCCCAACATTTAGTGAAACATTTAATTAAATGCCCCAAAAAACAACAAAATACCCATTTATTTAATTAAATATAAATAATGAGGTTACAACGAGTAAAACGAGACCCAACATGCCCAGGTTACAAATTGCGTGCGTCCGTGAAACGGCGAAAAACTGCAGTACCAGAAAAAGCCCATGTGATAGCAGATGGTGGTGACAGGTACTCTTTAAGGTGATGCTGGGGGTCCAAAGGAACCCCAGTGTCACCTTTACACTGGAAATAAGCTACTGAAGTGCAGATCGCACTTCAATAGCTTATAGCTGGGCTGCAGGAGCCCAGAACTGACAGCCCAGGGACCGGAAGTGATGCAATCTGCATCGCTCCCGGTCCCATAGAACGGGGAGGGGATCGATGAACGGAAGTTCGTCGACCTCCTCCCCAGCTCCCCGCGGACACCAAGGAAGCCGGTCCCGGGCCCATAGGAGGGGCAACGGAGCCCGGGAGGGGCGGCCCCTTCTACGGGACACAGAAGCGATCTGGCGGGAGGTGAGTTGGCTTCTGTTGGCTTCACAAGTTTAAACAGACTCCCGGTGGCAATAGCCGCCGGGAATCTGTTTAAACAGCCCCGATGCTGGCGACGTACACTGTACGTCGTCAGTCACGATGGGGTTAAAAACGTTTTTTTTTTAAGTGGGTTTTTTTTTAAAGTGCTTTTTTTTATTATTGAGACATGTCCCCCCAGGGCAGTACTGAATCCCCATACCCTTTTTATGGCCAATAACTTGCAAATGAGCCTTGAAAAAGGGGACAATTGATTTTCCGAGTTCTAGCCCCATAGACTTGCATTGAGTTTGAATTCTAAAGTTTGAATTCGAACTAAACTCAGATCTGTTCGGCCCATCACTAGTCCTCAATCACTGCACAGTGGTCTCGGATATCCCTCCGGTCGGCTCACTCAATCACCTGGCAGGCTGTCACGATCCGATTGTCCCTCTGCCTACTAGCAGAGCAGACTAAGGCTGCTGAGACTGCATTCTTTCACGATCGCTGCCCGGGAAATGAAACCAGATGTGTTCTGGACATTTTATTAGGATGTGTTTTTAGTATATTGTAATATTGTCATCATGTCTCCCTGTGTCTGGATTTCTGGGCCATGCTCGATTGGTGCGTGACCCGGATTTAACTAGGCACTGGGTTTAAACCATTGGAGTAGATATCTTATGCGTGGCGGAGCAGTGTTTTCTTAGCGAGTGTGTGGACGCCAAGCTAGGGCCCCTGCGCAAAACGCGGATTTATTGGTTAGGCATGTATACAACTTGCTTTGAGGACATAGTATTATTTAAGATACATATCTGCCTTTATGAAAGGAACGTGCGTTCGTATTTCTGATGCGTCTGAACAGCACGCTGGAGATAGTATGGCATTGTCCCTGCAGATAAGCACGCATTCATAGGAATCATAGTAACGTTATTGGGCAATGCTCACTCAGCGGTGCTGGATAAAGTTCGCTCCAGTGGTAATGGGAGATTGTGTTTGTGGGCCTGGAAAGATGGCGGCTAGGAAAAACATGCGGCTGTGCACACGGGTCTATGGGCTATGCACACCGCTTCTACTATGAGACAGACATACACTCCCTTTTCTATTGTGTACATGTGCTTTGTTGACTGGCTCTGATATGTTGATGTATTGAGGAAGTGATGTCGGTTGTTGACATCACTTCCTGGTTTCCTGTTTGAGACATCACTTCCTGTTTGACATCACTTCCTGTTGGACATCTATAAAAATAAACAAATACCTGTGCTGAGGGCTCGAAGAACCGAACCACAGAATGAGCAGCATGAAAACATCACCGTGTCCTGACTCTACATGACTCTACAGAGGTACCTCCAGTCCTTGCACAAAAGAGCTTAATACAACTGTGCTTTTAAGCACGGGGGAAATTCTTTGTGTTTGGCGGCATACTTTGGTGCACTTTAGTGCAGCATGGATTTGTGCGTTGAACCAAGCGAAGTTCCATAACAGATGTCCCCCCTGTAGCCAGAGTGCACACCCCTCTTCTCTCACAGCATTCTGGAATATGCAGTCTTCAACAGTCAATCCTGCTAACATCTTCCTGGGCAAAGAACTCATGTCCCACACGTCTCTGCTAGCAGAAGCCCGATCAGCTGCAATATCAGGATCAGGTGTCCCTTAAAGGGGCCAGTTCCACAACAGTGCTACATATTCGTTATAAAAATCAAAGTGGGAATTACCTCAGTCTGCTGTGGAAGCCTCCCAAGAGGATAATACATCTGCATGAGAGGTATCAACTGAAAGAAAATTCATAAATCAGTTCTTCCTACTTCACATACAATTTGATTTGCATAAATGTAATTAATCTCTAATAAAACATCATATAGTACATAGATGTGTTGCTTCAGACTAGCTGATAATTGTTATATTTGTTGCATAGGGTGTATAGTTAAATAAGCAGCATTCCCCATAGAAAATAGATGTTAGGGAGTGTTGGCGAATGTTGCTTGATCCGACAAATGTGCAGGGGAATCTAACTGCAAAAAGACCTCAAGTCAGCAAACGTTACATTCAGCACTTTATAAATATGCCCCATAGCTGCTAACCAAGCAATTCGGAAATGTAATGGTATTAAAATGGCCTTTCCTCCACTTCAAAACTACACTAATTTTGACATCTTGTACAGTAAGATTCATCTTTTCCTTTTTTTCCACCTTTCCTATTTTTGGCCACTTGATTTTTTCTTCTCTTTCTCTGTTATTTTTTTACTTTTCTCTAAGGCCCCACAATCTCTTTCTGTTGCCTTGTTTCCCTTCATCCCATTTCCCTTACCTACATCTGCCTGGACGTTGATCACGCTTGCGAATGGTGCCGGATTGCCGAGTCTCACAAATTCCTCTACGAGACTCATGTGATCAGCTGCGGGTCAATACAATGACAGCTGCCACCACCCGCTGCTGTTCGCAGGTAGTCTGGGTCCAGGTACAATTGTCCGCATGTAAGTGCAACATGTGCGATTACAATCAAACGGCCTGCAAGCAGCTGTGGGCAGTGACAACTGTCATTGTATTGTGCAGCAAAAGGTCTTGGGCTGTCTAATAAAATTGTGACCTTTACACTGACAGATAC
>NW_017307386.1:400958-410507 GCF_000935625.1 Nanorana parkeri
CCTGTCTTGTTATGGGACAAAAGTTTATATCCTACTTGTTAAATAAATATATCATATTATTCTATTGTGTGTGTGTATATGTGTGTGTCTGTGTATGTATGTATGTATGTATATACACTGAGTGGCCAGTTTATGACTACCTGACGTTTGTAGGCAAATTTGCTATAATTATCTATAATTTTGCGCTGAAGTTGCTAGAGGGCCAGACCATTACAAATAGGGAAGCAGGTTGTTCCACGACAGTAAAAGTGATTTTTTTCTGAAGATACAGGTAAACAACGCGATTTAACAGCCTTTGAACATGGGATGATTGTTGGCGCGAGCCATGGAGCGAGTATTAGCAAAACAGCAGAATTCATTAAATGTTCAAGAGGTGCTAATTGTTAAAGTGTCTAAAGACTGGACTGTCAGCCGAAAATCTGGGTCTGAACGTGCAAATTGTGGCCGTCAGCGACTAGTCAATGTTAGGGCAGAACGGAGAGTGGCAAGACTGGTACAAGACAACAGAAGGGCAACAGTGCAGTGTCAGATTCCTCATCTATGTATATATATATATTATTATTATAATTATTATTTATTTTATATTCTGACGACGGCCGCTGTAAAAAAAGAAACAGAAAGGGCACCTTCCTGAAATGATACAGGAACCTCCCTGAAATAAGGTTTTGCAGGTTGGGATGTCTGCGAATGGGGCCGCATTGCTGAGTCTCGCAAATTCCTCAATGAGACTCGTGATCAGATGCGGGTCAATACAATGACAGCTGCCACCACCCGCTCACTGTTCGCAGGTAGTCTGGGTCCAGGTACCATTGTCCGCAGGTAAGTGCAGCATGTGCGATTACAAGCAAACAACTGTGGGCAGTGACAGCTGTCATTGTATTTTGCAGCACCTCCCATCCACTGCTTATTACATGAGTATCATGGAGGAATTTGTAAAACTCAGTCATCTGGCATAGTAGCACTTAGGGTGACGTCACCAGTGGGGGCAGAGTAGCAGGAGAGTATTTTCCAGTTTTCGGCAGGTTGCCAGTGGCCAAGGCCCTACCTTTCTTAAGCGCCTTTTCCTTCCTTTTGTACCTTTAACCTAATCTTTCTGTTGAGTCTAATAGTACTCCAGTAAGTGTGTGATGAAGAGGAAATTGAAAACAAGTAAGCCTTAAGCTGGCCATACACTGTTATATTTTCTTTATTAAACCTGCGGGTACTTGAATGCATTTGTAAGATTTGACTCCTGAGTTTAGTTTCACTAGTTTAGTCTTATTTAAATGTTACACCTAAAATGTTATTATCCGCGTCAAACATAGAGAACCCTGGTAGATGTTACCCTCTGTACTTATGTCTTCTGGTGGAGGAATATTGTAACTGTACAGTAAGTATTCCATATTCCTTGCAAATACAGAGTTACTGGTTATGTTTTATAGCTACAGGAAAATGTTTTTTTCCCCCTTAGCAGGCACTGCACATATTTGGAGAAATAATTTTGCAGTACAGGGCTCCTATGCTGTGGCCCAGGGGCGGACTGGGCCGGGGGGCAGGGTGGCAATTGCCCCCCGGGCATCTCTGGTGCCTGTAAAAATGGCCGCCAGCGCAGCGGAAATCTCCCCTCTCGGCCGCTCGGATCCTGTAGAGGAGGAGGAGAAGAGGCTCTTCAGCTGCCTGTGATAAGCCCGTGTAGTGCTCGAGCTCCTCGGCAGCTGCCTCCGCCCACTTCTGCTATTGGCTGGAGTTAGACTGCACTTCTACTGACTGTCTGTCTGGGTCCTAAAGGGAGGACAGCAGGAAGTGGCTGGAATCACCTCCAAACGTGCCGGCGACCCCCCCAGGAGAGGAAAAAAAGATGGCACAGCACCTAAAACAGGGAAGAAAAGAGTCACTGTAAGTCCCTGTTCTTTCTGTGTGACCTCTGTGCTGCGTTACATGCTGACTGCTGCACTGCATTACTGACCTCTGCACGGCGTTACATGCTTACCGATGCACTGCGTTACATGCTGGACTGCGTTACTGACCGCTGCACTGCATTACATGCTGACTGCTGCACTGTGTTACATGCTGACTGCTGCACTGCGTTACTGACCGCTGCACTGCGTTACATGCTGACCACTGCACTGCGTTACATGCTGACTGCTGCACTGCGTTACATGCTGACTGCTGCACTGCATTACTGACTGCTGCACTGCGTTACATGCTGACTGCTGCACTGTGTTACTGACCGCTGAGCTTCGTTACATGCTGACTGCTGCACTGCGTTACATTCTGACTGCTGCACTGTGTTAAATGCTGACTGCTGCACTATGTTACTGACCACTGCACTGCGTTACGTGCTGACTGCTGCACTGCGTTATATGCTGACTTCTGCACTATGTTACTGATCACTGCACTGCGTTACATGCTGATCGCTGCACTGTTACATGCTGACTGCTGCACTACGTTATATACCGACCGCTGCATTGCGTTACATACTGACTGCTGCACTGCGTTGCTGACCTCTACACTGTGTTACATACTGAGACCCTCCCCACACCTTCTGAGACCTCCACACGCCTCCTGAGACCCTCTGACTGAGACATTAGGCTGACACCCCGGAGCAGAGCAGCAGCAAAGAGTATGTAGCAAATTAATATACTATTATTCTGCATTGCTGTAAAATGTATTGTTGTATTGCTGCACTGCGTTGCTGACCTCTGCACTGTGTTACATACTGACCGCTGCACTGCGTTACATGCTGACTGATGCTTTGCATTACATGCTGACTGATGCATTGCACTACATAGTGACCTCTGCACTGCGTTACATAGTGACCTCTGCACTGCGTTACATACTGACCGCTGCACTGCGTTACATACTGACCGCTGCACTGCATTACATACTGACCGCTGCAATGCATTACATACTGACCGTTGCAATGCATTACATACTGACCGCTGCAATGCATTACATACTGACCATTGACCTCTGCGCTGGGTTACATACTGATCGCTGGCCTCTGCACTGGGTTACATACTGACCGCTGAACTCTGCACTGGGTTACATACTGACCGTTGACCTCTGCACTGGGTTACATACTGACCGCTGACCTCTGCACTGGGTTACATGCTGACTGATGCACAGAGTGCCATCTGCACTGGGTTACATACTGACCGCTGACCTCTGCACTGGGTTACATGCTGACTGCTGCACTGCGTTACATGCTGACTGCTGCACTGCATTACATGCTGACTGCGGCACTGCGTTACATGCTGACTGCTGCACTGCATTACTGACCGCTGAGCTTCGTTACATGCTGACTGCTGCACTGCGTTACATACTGACCGCTGCAATGCGTTACATACTGACCTCTGCACTGCGTTACATACTGACCATTGACCTCTGCACTGGGTTACATACTGAACGCTGGCCTCTGCACTGGGTTACATACTAAACGCTGAACTCTGCACTGGGTTACATACTGACCGCTGAACTCTGCACTGGGTTACATACTGACCGCTGAACTCTGCACTGGGTTACATACTGACCGCTGAACTCTGCACTGGGTTACATACTGACCGCTGAACTCTGCACTGGGTTACATACTGACCGCTGAACTCTGCACTGGGTTACATACTGACCGCTGAACTCTGCACTGGGTTACATACTGACCGCTGAACTCTGCACTGGGTTACATACTGACCGCTGAACTCTGCACTGGGTTACATACTGACCGCTGACCTCTGCACTGGGTTACATACTGACCGCTGACCTCTGCACTGGGTTACATACTGAGACCCTCCCCACCCCTTCTGTGACCTCCACCCGCCTCCTGAGACCCCCTGACTGAGACATCAGGCTGACACCCCCGGAGCAGAGCAACAGCAAAGAGTATGTAGCAAATTAATATACTATTATTCTGCATTGCTGTAAAATGTATTGTTGGGATTTGTAGTCCTCTATAGCTGATGGTAATATTCTGCATTGCTCTATAATGTGCAGCAGCCCATCCCCCAGCCAGTCACCCCTTTCATGGACTGACTAGTGAGTCCTCACATCACCTGACCATTTACACTACCTTAACATGGATGGCAAAAGTGGCAGGCAGGGGCAGGGAGAACAGGCAAAGCGGGAGGTCGGCCAAGTCACTGCTCCATGGGCCTCTGGGTTGTACTTGCCCCCTGGGCTAAAAGTTGCCAGCCAGCCCCTGCTGTGACCACAGATTTTCTGGTTCTTTTCTTTGCCATTGAGATGACTTTGGAGGGATTAAAGGTGTTAGAAAACACTAGTATAGGAAGTTAAAAGCGTTTCCAAAAATAGAGACCATTGGACCTCTAGGACAACAGTTTCCAGAGGTAACTGGAGAGTTAACTTTGAATATTTGCAGCATATTAAAAGGTGTAATAACTTTAATCAAACTGATAAATAAGTGATAGATTTTGCCCTCCACTAAAGTTCCAGACATTTCACAGGCATGCCACACCCTGATGACAAAAAAAAGTAGAAGCAATGGAGTAGCCAGCCATCAGAAATTTTGGGGACCCTTACACAGCTTTAGGCCTGGGCCCCTGGGCCGGATTAAGAGCACCACAGGCCTAGTGCTGAGGATTTTGGTGGGCCTTCCTCCTGTCCGGGCTGTGATTTGTAGTCTCTCTCCAGCTTGGAGTCAGTGGTGGAGCGCCAGGGCCCATATGCAGCTGTGAGCCTGGTAGATCCGCCAATGACTCCAAGTTGTAGAGAGACTACAAATCTCAGCAATACAGAATACCACCGGCTATAGATGACTACAAATCCCAGCAATACTTTATACAGCAATGCAGAATACTATGAAGCTACATACCCTGTGTTCCTCTGGGTACATGGCTTGATGTCTCCAGGGTCTCAGGAGGGCTTTGCAGGGTTTCAGGGGGGGCTCTGCAGGCTCTCAAGCAGTGTTCATTTCATCTGCGAATTCCCCCCGTTTTTTGGCCATTTTTCAGTGATAAACACAACATTTTAGTAGTTAATGGGACGAAAACGATTTTCGTCCGGTACCCAATTTTCGTCAACCTTCTCACTGGTGCTGGATGCAGCGGTCTGTGTACCTTTCAATCCCCGCTGCTCTCCTCACCTGTGTCGGCAGAGGCAGTGGGAACACAGACCACTGCACCCGGCACCAGCAGGGAGGAGAGACCGTCACTGCATTCCCCCAATGCCCCCCCTCGTACCTGCGCTGCTGCCCGTTCCTCCTTCTCTGCCTGCCTTGTTCCTCCTTCTCTGGCTACTTCGTACTCTTCTCTTCTCCCCCGTTCCTCCTTCTCTTCTGGCGGTGTTCAAATGTAAATAAAAGTTAAGTTAAATAAAATTATTCCAGGGATATAAATAAAATGAGTTTGGAAATACTAGAGAAACGCTTAAATACATTACACTAAAAATTAGGGATGCACTGATACTGATACTAGTATCGGTGCCGATACTGAGTATTTGGGCGAGTACTCGTTCTCGCCCAAATGCTCCGATGCCTAGCCTGATACTTCCTGATTGGCTGGGAAGCCGTCTCCATGCTCCCTCATCACTTGTGACGAGAGACGCTCTGCCCGGCTTCCTGATTGGTCGGAAAGCTGGCCAATCAGGAAGCCAGGCACCTCGTCATTACACGGCGCCTAGCTTCCATGATTGGCCAGCAAGCCGGCTCCATGCTTCTCCTCACACAGTGAGGAGAAGCATGGGGACGGCTTCCTTGCTAATTGGGAAGGCTGGTGGGGAGTCTTTACACACCACCTGGCTTCCTGAATGGGACTTCCAGTACTTGATATTCAGTATCGGCGAGTACCAGAAAAAAATATCGGTACTCGTACTCTGTACCGAAATACCGGTATCGGTGCACCCCTACTAAAAATAAACCTATTAGATTTTAGTCGACTAAAACAAAAATTAATCTGATGACTAAAATGCAACTAAAAATAAAAATACATTTTCGTCAAAAGATTAAGATAAAAATGAAATCCGGTGCCAAAATTAACACTGCTCTTAAGGGATAAGTGCAGTCTCTCAAGGGGCCAGTGTGGACTCGCGGTTGTCAGTGTGGGCTTTTGGTGGTCAGTGTGGGCTCTGGGTGGTGGGTTGCGGTGGTCAGTGCGGGCTCTGGGTGGTCAGTACAGAGGTCAGTAGTTATTGTTTACTTCATTTTTTAAATGTAATCATTATTACTTATTATTTTTTACTTATTTTTATTTAACTATTTATTTTTTTCACTAACTTTATTGCTATCACACAGGAGTTAACAAGCCCCTGTTTGATAGCATTTGGAGGTGACTGGAACTCCTGTGACAGGTGAGAGGGGAAGACTGCTCTTCCCTCTCACTGTTTACATGGATGGGCAGTGCTGATTTTAACACTGCCGCTCTGCTCCCCGCTCTCCATCCTGAAGCGGCCAGCGGTGAGAGATACTCGGCGGCGGGGGGAGGATGGAGCCGGGAGGACGGAGCCAGCATAGAGAGAGGTAGCTGCGGGGGGAGGAAGGACAGCCTGCAGTCTGATTACAAGTGATCTTGGCGACATCGCATACAAAGCAGGGCTAAATGTAGAAAACAAATGAACTTTTAATGAAGTTTTTTAATGAACTTTTAAACAAATCTGTCTTTAAATGCAGCTTTCATTGTTCAGAATAGCTTGCAATGTGAAATTAGAGTCCTGTCTGTGTATAAACCTACTCCAAAGAAACAACTAGAAAGATAAGCATTATTTTTAGGCACATCGTATGAGGGACTGTTCACACCATATGTGTTCGGGCTGTGCTGGCGATTTTTTCCAGTGCATCCCGAAAGCAAGACAAGACAAATTGACAGGTGATAGGTGGGCACAGTTCACACTTGGTGGGCACTTAAAGAAGGTACAACATCAGGGGCGGACTGGGCCGGGGGTCAGGGTGGCAATTGCCCCCCGGGCCTCTCCGATGCCGTCACGAACGGCCCCCGTGACCCCCGCTGCCACCTGCACCCTCCTGCATCTGATGCGGCTGTTTGATCACCGGCCGCTGGGTCCTCAAGGAGGTCCTGTACTCCTTGTGAGGCCCCAGCGGGTGGCCCTCTACAGTGCCTGATTAGAGGGCCGCTTCTGCCTGATCCACAGCCGCCCGATGACAGAGCCGCTTCTGATGCGGGCCGGCCGGGTGCAGGTGGCAGAGAGGCGGCGGAGGGAGGGAGCCACTGCAGCTACAGCCACAGCAGACCCCCCCACAACCAGGGTCCATGGAGCCCCCACTGACCACCAGGCCAAGGTAAGGTGACAAAATTTTAAAACAAAATCCGGGGACATTTTATCCCTGGAAAAAAGAAAAATGGTTTATTTTATAATACCTGATCCCGGGATCCACCAAAAGTGCGCCTCCCGTCTCCCACGCTGTCAGAAGCTGCATACAGCGTGTGCTGGTTACTACTTAAACTGGCACACGCTGTGTGCAGCTTCTGAGAACATACACTGTTAGAGTAGCAGGAGCGATGCAAAATGTGCAGCTGACCTCCTCGCTACGCTAATAGCAAATCTTCTCTGCCAGCCCCCCCCGCCCGCATCCACGCTCCACACGCCGCACCTCCTCCCTGCCAGATCCCCCAGCCCGTATCCACACTCCACACGCCGCACCTCCTCCCCGCCTCACACTTGCCGCTGCCAGACCCGCCAGCCCTTATCCATGCTCCACACGCCGCACGACCTCTCCGCCTCACCGCCCGCCCACATCCACGATCGGCACAGCGGCGTAGGGAGAAGAAGTAAGGAGGAGCAGGCGTGAGGGGATGACAGCCGCCGACAGACAGGCCCGATCTCAGATGCAAGTTGCTTGAAAACTGCTCAGGTAAGCCTGCACCATTCCCACACATGGTGCTCTATAATGTATTGCTGGGATAGTGGGATTTGTAGCCCTCTATAGCTGATGGTACATTGTGCTGTACTGTATATCATACAGAGCAATATACCATCAGCTATAGAGGACTACAAATCCCAGCAATACATTGTACACTGTATGTATAATGTATCGCTGGGATTTGCTGTATTCCTCTATGGCTGGTGGTATTCTGCATTGTGCTGTATAGAGTACTACAAAGCCCAGCAATAATACATTATACAGCACAATGCAGAATACCGCCAGCTATATTGTACTATTGCTGGAATTTGCTGTATTCCTCTATGGCTGGTGGTATTCTGCATTGTGCTGTATAGAGTACTACAAAGCCCAGCAATAATACATTATACAGCACAATGCAGAATACCGCCAGCTATATTGTACTATTGCTGGAATTTGCTGTATTCCTCTATAGCTGGCGGTATTCTGCATTGCGCTGTATAATGTACTATTGCTGGGATTTGTAGTCCTCTATAGCCGGTGCCATTTTGCATTGATTGCTGTATAATTTTACACTTTCTATTGCACTACATTGCACACCACACTTTTTTATATCCACCGCTCCATGCTTGCTCCTGTGATGGACTAAAATCTCAGTACAAACTAGTAGTCCATCACTGGAGCCATTTAAAAAAAAAAATCAGATCAAACCTAATAATCGGCTAACTAATCGATTTTGAAAATAATCGTTAGCTGCAGCTCTAGATGAATGGTCACCCTACACCAGGAATCCCCCACTAACCACCAGGGAGCTACCACAGAGCCCCCACCATTAGGGCGCCCCCACTGGCCACCAAAGATCTTGCACTGACCAGCAGAGAGCCCGCACTGACCACCTGACAGTCCGCATTGGCCACCTGAGAGCCTAATTAGGCAGCCGTCTCTGCTGCACCCACACGCACCCGGTGAAACGCTCTGGACCTCTGGTGAGAGCCCCCACAGCCCACCTGAGACCCTGGAGACATCAGGCGACAAACCCAGAGCAACAGAGTATGTAGCTTCATATTATTATGCATTGCTGTAATATGTATTGCTGGGATTTATAGTCCTCTACACTGAGTGGCCAGATTATTATGACCACCCCATCAGTACTTCGTTGGGCCATGAGATGACTCCACGAGATTACTTAGTTGGGCCGCCTCGTGACTCCACGAGATTTTGTTGTACAAATATTTTTATTAAGGAAAAACAAGAACAGAAATACATTCCATCCACAAGGAGACACTACCAAAAGGTGCGTGTGGGAAAAACATTAAGGTACATCATGAGCACAGTTGACAGATGGGTCACAGCATGACAGTTACATAATAGCTAATGCAATGCAGTACCATAAGTCTGAACATAATATGTTAACTATGAAAAACTGAGGGCCACCTCCTATGAGCCTGTACGAAATCAAACAGTATCAAGATAACCTTTGCGTAGGCTCCACGGGTGGGCTAGTCTCTGCTTAAGGCCCGGAGCGGGGTTGCCAGCTACCTGTTGCTGCTGCAGGGCGCCAGCAAAAACCCCACTAGAGGGCAATAAAGCAGCATATTATAGTCTTGCCATCACTCCGTGACATCTGAGATAGGTTCCAGCAAACACTAAAAGAACCTTTAGGCAAGTGTAGAAGAAAAAAAAAGCAACAAAAGACAAAAGAGAAAGACATACAAGGAGAAGAAAAGAAAGAAGGGGAGGGGGGCCGCAAGGGGAATCGGGGGGGG
>NW_017307386.1:417501-433036 GCF_000935625.1 Nanorana parkeri
CTGCCAGACCCACCCGCCCGCATCCACGCTCCACACGCCGCACCTCCTCCCTGCCAGATCCCCCAGCCCGTATCCACACTCCACACGCCGCACCTCCTCCCCGCCTCACACTTGCCGCTGCCAGACCCGCCAGCCCTTATCCATGCTCCACACGCCGCACGACCTCTCCGCCTCACCGCCCGCCCACATCCACGATCGGCACAGCGGCGTAGGGAGAAGAAGTAAGGAGGAGCAGGCGTGAGGGGATGACAGCCGCCGACAGACAGGCCCGATCTCAGATGCAAGTTGCTTGAAAACTGCTCAGGTAAGCCTGCACCATTCCCACACATGGTGCTCTATAATGTATTGCTGGGATAGTGGGATTTGTAGCCCTCTATAGCTGATGGTACATTGTGCTGTACTGTATATCATACAGAGCAATATACCATCAGCTATAGAGGACTACAAATCCCAGCAATACATTGTACACTGTATGTATAATGTATCGCTGGGATTTGCTGTATTCCTCTATGGCTGGTGGTATTCTGCATTGTGCTGTATAGAGTACTACAAAGCCCAGCAATAATACATTATACAGCACAATGCAGAATACCGCCAGCTATATTGTACTATTGCTGGAATTTGCTGTATTCCTCTATAGCTGGCGGTATTCTGCATTGCGCTGTATAATGTACTATTGCTGGGATTTGTAGTCCTCTATAGCCGGTGCCATTTTGCATTGATTGCTGTATAATTTTACACTTTCTATTGCACTACATTGCACACCACACTTTTTTATATCCACCGCTCCATGCTTGCTCCTGTGATGGACTAAAATCTCAGTACAAACTAGTAGTCCATCACTGGAGCCATTTAAAAAAAAAAATCAGATCAAACCTAATAATCGGCTAACTAATCGATTTTGAAAATAATCGTTAGCTGCAGCTCTAGATGAATGGTCACCCTACACCAGGAATCCCCCACTAACCACCAGGGAGCTACCACAGAGCCCCCACCATTAGGGCGCCCCCACTGGCCACCAAAGATCTTGCACTGACCAGCAGAGAGCCCGCACTGACCACCTGACAGTCCGCATTGGCCACCTGAGAGCCTAATTAGGCAGCCGTCTCTGCTGCACCCACACGCACCCGGTGAAACGCTCTGGACCTCTGGTGAGAGCCCCCACAGCCCACCTGAGACCCTGGAGACATCAGGCGACAAACCCAGAGCAACAGAGTATGTAGCTTCATATTATTATGCATTGCTGTAATATGTATTGCTGGGATTTATAGTCCTCTACACTGAGTGGCCAGATTATTATGACCACCCCATCAGTACTTCGTTGGGCCATGAGATGACTCCACGAGATTACTTAGTTGGGCCGCCTCGTGACTCCACGAGATTTTGTTGTACAAATATTTTTATTAAGGAAAAACAAGAACAGAAATACATTCCATCCACAAGGAGACACTACCAAAAGGTGCGTGTGGGAAAAACATTAAGGTACATCATGAGCACAGTTGACAGATGGGTCACAGCATGACAGTTACATAATAGCTAATGCAATGCAGTACCATAAATCTGAACATAATATGTTATCTATGAAAAACTGAGGGCCACCTCCTATGAGCCTGTACGAAATCAAACAGTATCAAGATAACCTCTGCGTAGGCTCCACGGGTGGGCTAGTCTCTGCTTAAGGCCCGGAGCGGGGTTGCCAGCTACCTGTTGCTGCTGCAGGGCGCCAGCAAAAACCCCACTAGAGGGCAATAAAGCAGCATATTATAGTCTTGCCATCACTCCGTGACATCTGAGATAGGTTCCAGCAAACACTAAAAGAACCTTTAGGCAAGTGTAGAAGAAAAAAAAAGCAACAAAAGACAAAAGAGAAAGACATACAAGGAGAAGAAAAGAAAGAAGGGGAGGGGGGCCAAGCGTTTTCCTGGGCCAACACATTCGGAGAGCACTTCGTCGCCGCCGACCAAATCTCGGACCATACGTGGGGGTCCAATGAGTACCCCAGGTCCCTCTCCCAGGCCAGCATGTAGGAAAGTTTCTGTTCTCCGACTGACGGCACCAGCGAGGCATATAGCAGGGTTATCAGGCCCGCTGAATGAGGGTCAGACCAACAACGAGACTCAAGGGGGGTCAGGGTGCTTGGAGAACCCGAGCTGTGTCGGAGAAGTGATGTGATATAACTCCGAAGTTGTAAATATCGGAAGTTCTCTGCGAGAGGAACGTTCCAGTGGGTGTGAAGGTATTGGAAGGATTTCACCCCATCCATATACAGTAGGTCCCTAATGTAAAAGGGGTGCCGTCGGGACCACCACACGAACGCCGCTGCGTTCTCATTAGCTGGGGGGAATGAGGGAGTCCCGAATATGCCGGAGAGGGGGAGATGGGGAGACAAAAATGGGGTCCTGGATGAGGGGGCGCGAAGAGGGAAGAGTCCATAACAAGTTGTAGATTGGGAGGGGGGCACATTCAACTATATCCATGAGAGCCCATTGGGGCAACGCTGTGGTGGAGTGGAACAGAGTTAGTGGAGCAATCTGGGCTGCTGTGTAGTATTTTCCCAAGTGGGGGACTCCCAGTCCACCCTGACCCCTGCGATGGTACAAGACCTGGGCAGCCAGGCGGGGCCTACGAGAATGCCATATAAATAGTAGGATCTTTCTTTGTTCTATACGGAGAATGTGGCTGGGAATATGGACAGGGAGGACCCTAAATAGGTAGAGAATCTTGGGAAGGTAGGACATCTTTATGGTGTGGATCCTGCCCAACCACGACAAAGGCATATTGTGCCAAGAAGCGAGGAGGGCGGACAACTCACGGAAGAGTGGGGGATAGTTTGCGTGGAAGAGTGAGTCGAGTGAGGGGGTAAGTCTAATTCCCAAGTAGGGTAGGGAGGAGGGCCAGGAGAAAGCAAAGTTTGATTGAACCAGTTCAAGGCTGCCGGCATTCAGGGATATGTTCAGGGCCTTCGATTTAGTCTCGTTAACCTGTAGACAGGAGAACCTTTCAAAGTCAGATAGCGTACGGAATAAATTGGGAAGGGAAATGTAGGGAGAGGATAAGGCTAACAGGATGTCATCTGCGTAAAGCGAGATTTTGTGAGGGGTACCCGCCAGTTCCAGTCCCTGTATGGAAGCATCGGTCCGAATGGCAGCCGCCAACGGTTCGAGAGCTAATACGAAAAGAATGGGGGATAAGGGGCATCGGCCGAGCTGAAACCAGCATAGCGAATGGAGGCCGAGGGTTGGGAGTATAATGCCGATATCCAGGCTAAAAAGTCCTCACCAAAACCCCATTTGCGCAAGGCAAAAAACAAGTATTGCCATGACAAGGTGTCAAAAGCTTTTCGCACGTCCAGGGAGAGTTACATTAGTTCTATAGACCGGGAACGAGCAAGGTGTATGAGTTTAAGAATGCGGCGTACACTGTCTCCCGCCTGTCTACTGGGTACAAAACCCACCTGGTCCTTGTGAATGAGGTGCCCCAGAAAGGTATTAAGTCTAGAGGCCAGAACTTTAGCCAGGAGTTTCACATCGGTGTTGAGTAACGAAATAGGTCTAAAGTTAGCCCAAGAATGTGGGTCTGTTGTAGGTTTGGGTATCATGACTAAATTTGCTCTGAGGGCTTCAGGAGGGAACGGATGCCCTTGCTTAATATAATTAAATTGGGAGGTCAGGTGGGGGGCTACAATGTCTGTAAACTTTTTATAAAAAAGGGATGAGTAACCATCCGGCCCAGCTCGTTTGTTAGAGTTCAATGATTTAATCGATAAGCGCACTTCCTCTTCAGTGATATCAGAGGCCAAAAGCTCCTTTTGTGAGTCCGTCATTGTTGGCAGCCGACAATTGCGGAAAAATGTCTCTGCCGCGGCCGAGGGAAAAGGGGGCGGTTTCGCATATAAGTGGGATAAGTGGTGCTGGAACTCCTGTAGTATCGCTTGTGGATTGCTAGTTAAAACTGAGCCCGCTGTGCGTAAAGAAATAGGGCGTTTGATCGGCTCAAAGCAACGGAGACGTTTCGCCAACATGGCACCCGGCTTGTTGCTGTGGGCATAAAACTTCTGCCCGGCCCAACGCAGTTGGCGTGAGAGAGAGACTAGGCGGTCCACAACATCAGGGTGAGAGAGGAGGGAGTCGTTCAGGGACCAGGAAGAGGAGGAGGAAGGCCTGGGAAGCAGTGAGCGGCAGGACAGGACCGTGGGCTCATGGTCTGACCAAGGAACTGAGCGAATTGTAGCCGAAATAATATTTGGGAGGAAAGAATGGCGAATCCATATATGGTCAATACGGGTATAAAGGTCATGAGCTGCCGAGTAGTAAGTAAAGTCTTTAGCTAAGGGGTGAAGGTCCCGCCAGGCAACCACCAACCCCGCCCCAGCAAAAACAGTCTGGTAGCGGTTACTATCTGTGGGTGTGGGGGACAGTGGTGGTTTAGACCTGTCTAATTTAGGGTTGAGAGTCAGATTGGAATCCCCACACAAGAAGAGCGTACCATGGGCATGAGTATCAATCAGTTCCAATAAGGGGGTCAGGAATGGGAGCGGTGAAAGGTTTGGAGTGTAATAGCAGAGAACGGTAATGGGGGATCCCAATATGTCACTCGGTAGCAGGAGGTAGCGACCCTGAGGATCCGAGATGCTCTTAGTGCAATGGAAGTGTGCCCGTTTGTGAAAGGCGATCAATACACCTCTATGTTTGGTAGTGGACGAGGCCAGGAAAACTTGAGGATAGGAAGGGTGAAAGTAGCCCGGGGCAGAGGTCGTGGAAAAATGAGTCTCTTGGAAACATCCAATGTCTACGCCCTGGGTGTGTAGATAATTAAAGGCCTTACGTCTCTTCGAGGGGGAGTTCAGTCCCTGGGTATTAAGTGACAAGAGTTTCAGAGCCATGGGATACGGTACTGGAATAAGCGACAATTCAGTGCTAAGCCAAAGGGCCAATTACGAAACTGAGGGCTAGTGACCCCCCCACCACCCCACGCAGCCAGAGGAGAGAGAGGAAAGAGAGAAGGAAGAGACACACATAGAACATAGAGGAGAACGACAAAAAGAACAGCGGCATGGTGTACGGCACGCCGTACCATGCCTCTCCAAGGATCCAGGGCCGGTCCTGGATCAATATTCGGGTTGGAGAAATATCTCGAACCCTCGGGGGACAACATGTATCTCCGTGAGCACCAGAGAACACCCTAGTTAGCAACCCATTCTTGGTGTGGGGAAAGGAGGGAGGGGAGGGGGAGGCGGAAGGAGGGGAGGAGAGAGAGAAGGAAGAGGTTATTCAATCAAACCCTGAGATACTAATAAGCAAACCAGCTCCGAGAGTAACTCGAATGCACCATTTCGATAAAAAAAAGAGCAATATATAACAAAACAATAATAACTATATGCACATATGCAAAAAGTAAGAACGAGGGTGCGTACCAGGAGAGCCCAGTGCGTCCGCATTGTATGAGGAGGGAGATGTCAAAAATTGAAAGATGTTGACTCAATTTCAGACTAAAAAATAAAAATATTAATACACCCTGATATCGATGTTAGTTGAAGGGGACCAGCAAAAGGGATACAGACTCGACTCTACACACGGGATGGGAAATGCGGAAGCACTGATGCCCTCCTAGAGTGGGTATCGGGCAAACCCCAGCCCCCTTAGGTACAGAAGGATCATTCTATCTAGCCAACTAAAATAAAGGAGGAAAAATAAGAAAAAATAAGAGGCAAAAAATAATCCACCATAAGAGGGTTGAGGGAGTCCAGTTGAGCAGGCTGTAGGAGCTTCCACCGGCCAGTCCCGTTACTCCGAAGCAGGTCGAAACAAGTCCCAATGTAGGCAGAAAACGTCTGGTAGATAAGGGGCTCCAATTGGCAATCCGGGAAGTCCTAAGCAAATAGCAAAACGAAAAGACAAAAAACAAAACAACCAGACTCCAGGGCCATATATGCTGCAAAAAGCAAAAGAAAAATAACGTGGCAGCCGACAGTCAGCATATGCTCACGTAAGCCAGTCACATCCACCCTAGGGGGAACGGAGTAACACCTGCCTGGTAAAGGGTCATCAGGGTGAATGGGCATACATGGCAAAACGGCTGAGACATCAAGGGCCTAATACAAGGCCACGGTGTGCGGACCAGAGGAGTAGGTCAGCCGTTGGGCTTGCTGCAGAATACTTGGGAGCCCAATCTTTGCAGGGCCTGGGACCTCCGTGGCGATCGACCAGGATCGTGTGGAGCTTGTGATGAATGGGAACGTTGGGAGGCCTGGCCATTCCGTGGACGAGGCTGCGAACCGGGAGAAGAGGAAAGGGGGCTCCACTGGAACCTGGAGACCAATCTCTCGGAGGCAAGAACGCACGTCGTCAGGAGACCGGAGCTGGAAGGATTTCCCTTGATGGGTAAAAAGGAGACGGAAGGGAAACCCCCATCTATAATTGATGCCCGCATCCCGGAGAACCTGCAGGTAGGGCCGCAGGACTCTGCGTTTCAAGATGCCAGGTCCGAAGCTATAGGGGTGACCCTGGAAGGACAAGGCCGGAGTGTGTCTTGCGGCCTGCAAGAGTCGTTCCTTCGTACGGAAGTAATGCAATTTTACCACTACATCCCGCGGCGGCCCGTCCGGCCTCTGGGGCCTGAGTGCCCTATGAACGCGATCCATCTCCAACCGGTCTGCAGAAAGATCCGGGGCCAACTCCTGAAACAGTGCGGTGACCGAGCCCACGAGATCTTCGATGGATTCAGGGAGGCCTCTGACGCGGATATTACTTCGCCGGGCCCGGTTTTCGTGATCTTCCAGCTGGTCTCGGAGAAGTGAAAGTTCCGTCTGGGCGGTCTCCAGGTCTTGTTCGTGGCCTTCCAGTATGGTGGTCACATCATCCATACGGGACTTCAGGGATGCCGTACGGTGTCCGATTTCCCTGAGTTCGTGCCGGAGCTCCGAGGTTATGGTTGCGGAGGCCTTGGAGAGTTCTTCCCGTACCATGTCTCGCATCCGCACAAAGAGGTCGGGGCCATGCGATCCACGGGAGCCCGAGAGATGTTCAGCAAACGGGTCCTGACTGTCCTCGGAGTCAGCCGACATGCGAGGAGCGGCGTCGTCATCATGTAGGCCGCCGGGCTCCATCTTACCCAGAGCGCGGCGCGTGCGAGGGGTCTCAGAAGGCTGGTTGCCCCGTTTGTATTTGGATTGCGAGGACCTCATCTGGATGCTGGGGGTGAGTAGGTGCTCAATCCGCTCGGGGAACCGATCCAGCTGGCTAAATGATGGCAGAAATGGGTGTCTCACGGCTCAAGAAGTGCGGAGCGGTATCAAGGAGCAGCCATCTTGTACCACTGCGCGCATGCGCCCCCCCTCCACGAGATTTTGAAAGGTGATGCGAGGAATCTGACACTGCACTGTTGCCCTTCTATTGTCTTGTACTAGTCTTGTCACTCTCCGTTCTGCCATAACATTGACTAGTCGCTGGCGGCCACAATTCGCACGTTCAGATGCAGATTTTCGGCTGACAGTCCAGTCTTTTAACACTTTAACAACAGCTGTTCTTGAACATTTAACAAATTCTGCTGTTTTGCTGATACTCGCTCCATGGCTTGAGCGTCAACAATCATCCCACGTTCAAAGGCTGTTAAATCGTGTTGTTTATCTTAAAAAAAAAATCACTTCTACTGTCGTGGTAAACAACCTGCTTCTCTATTTATAATGGTCTGGCCCTCTAGCAACTTCAGCGCGAAATTATAGCTAATTTGCCTACAAACGTCAGGTGGTTATAATAATCTGGCCACTCAGTGTATAGCTGATGCTGTTCTGCATTGCTGTATAATGGTATTGCTGGGAATTGTAGTTCTCTATAGCCAATGCCATTCTGCAATGCTGTACAAAGTATTTCTGAGATTTATAGTCCTCTATAGCTGGTGGTATTATTCTGCATTGCTGTATAATGTGCTGAGATTTGTAGTCCCTCTACAGCTTGGAGTTAGTGGCAGAACTACTAGGGTCGCAGCAGTCGTACACACGCACAGCATCCCTACATTACCAGTGAGCTATAATTTTCCTCAACCGATAAATTTATCGACCGCATCACTTCCAGGTGCGCATGTCATGAAGAAAGGGGGTCATGAAAACAGATGATACGAGTCGGCCCCACTGAAAGTGACAGTCGAGAAAATGTATAGAATCGAGAAAAATTATAGAACACTGACTTTGAACTATCCAGCACCTCCCACTATCCTCCCACAGCTCAAAGCCCAGAAGCATGGACAGCCAGCGGCAGTCTACAGTGGATGAGAGTGCCCTAAGTACCGGACATAGAGAGGAGTAAGGTTAGAACCATGTAGGGAGCCCAGTGGGAGGAGAGCACCATCCCCCAGCCAGTCACACCTTTCATGAACTTACCAGGAGTCCTCACATCTCCCGACCATTCACACTACCGTTACATGGATCGCAAAAGTGGCAGACCGGAGAGGAGAAGGCGGGGGAAGAGGCAGAGCGGGAGGGGGCCAAGTTGCTGCACCATGGGCCTCTGGGTTTTACTTGCCCCCTGGACTAAAAGTTGCCAGTCAACCCCTGTACAACATGCAGTACTGTTTTAAGTGCACCGCAGTGAGACACGGTACAACCGCATCTTACCGCGGTGTGCCCGTAAAACTTAAGTGACATTTCATTGTGACATTTCAATAAAGTTCCAACAATAAAAAACCAAACAGTGCAATGCTGCTCAATTGAGCACATCATCACTGTCACACACACACCAGTAGACATGCATTTGAGTGTGGCTGCTGGTGTGAACAAGCCCTAAATTGGAACGGTAACTAACATATAGGGGGGATTTCTCAAATGTAACTGCAAAGGTGGAAATACAGTTTAAAGTGGTTGCTCCTCTTAAAGGACTTACTTTATGAACTATATTAGCTTTAGGCAGGGCCAGACTGAGACAAAAAATAGGCCTGGCCATTTTAGACTGAGCAGCCCAATCATGTGACCCCCAACAGGCCCCACCCCCTTCTTATCTGGGGGAAGAGCCAACCACAGAAGCACAATTGAGGGATCAGGGCTAGCCACTAGTAAATACAGGAGGACTACAGCACACAAGTTTGTTACAACCAGCATACAAACCTTGACGCCTTGCTCTGTAATGGTATTGCTGGGAATTGTAGTTCTCTATAGCCAATGCCATTCTGCAATGCTGTACAATGTATTTCTGAGATTTATAGTCCTCTATAGCTGGTGGTATTATTCTGCATTGCTGAATACTGTGCTGAGATTTGTAGTCCCTCTACAGCCAGCAGAATATTACCACAACAGCACCCAGCAGACTACCACAACAGCACCCAGTGGGATTGACCCGGACAGTCCGGGTTTTGAATGCTGTGTTCGGGTTTCATGGCAGCAGAAACCTGGACACAAGATGTCAGGCACACAGGAGCAGCCAAAATTAATATAGAGGCTACTGGCCCCCCACTGGAAATAGTCTCGACTTTGATATTTACATATGAATAAGCCGTGACTCATTCTCCCCAAAAAATGTCTGCGCGTCGCTAGAGTGTTCAGGTTTCGCTTCAAAAAAAGGGGGCAACCCTACGCAATATATGCAAACTGTGCAACAACCAACATACAAACCTTGCAACTATATAGGAATCTTGCTAGGCCAGTCAGGTGACGCAGAGCGCGGAGGCCAGTCAGGTGACGCAGAGCGTGGAGGCCAGTCAGGTGACGCTGGGCGTGGAGGCCAGTCAGGTGACGCTGGGCACGGAGGCCAGTAAGGTGACGCTGGGCACGGAGGCCAGTAAGGTGACGCAGGGCACGGAGGCCAGTAAGGTGACGAAGTGTGGCACCCAAAACCGGACTGTCTGGGTGAAAACCGGACTGTCCGGGTGAAAACTGGACGGGTGGCAACCCTACTCCTACCGATGTGCAGATTCAATGTTGACATTCTCCAGGCTCCAGCTCCTCAGGGTGTCTCTCTCGTCTTTAAAGCGGACCTTTACACTCAAAAATAAAATTCTGCCAATGCATCCCTCTATGTATGATGATTAATAATAACATAGACATGTCAGGTGTAAAATGCTGTGATTTTAAAATACTTTCAAAGTGGGAAGTGAATGCTCTGCAAGTGTGAGGGCAAAATTACTTCAGTTTGCCAAAGCAATGCACCTTGGGATTGCCTTGTGTGACGAACTAGGAGAGCAGAGAGAATACACAGAGGCAAATCACATGGAACCCGGCGTGAGGGGTGTTTATTGGGGAAGTCAGGTATACAAAGCAAGGTACAAAGGCCGGGGTTAGGTCCTGGGGGGTTGCTGGCCATGGGGAGGGTCAACCCAGAAGGTAGGCAACGGGCCAAGGAAGGAGTAGGTCCAGAGTCACAATGCTAGTAGTCCAGAGGTCAGAGGTGCAGCAAGGGGTAATCCAACAGGTAACAAGGCACCGTGTGAGTACATCCAGTAAGGGTAGAACAACAGATCCCAGCAGGCCTCACAGCAACAGTGGAGCAGAACAGACAGGGTTAAGTCCGTATCCTTTTGAATCCACAGACAGAGACTGGCCTCAGCGCAGCCTCTAGTCCACCAGTCAGCGAGGAAGAGAGCATGCAGCCTTCCCACCAACACTTACAAAGGTCCCGGGAGGAGCCGGCAGGAGAGGGGAGGGGAGGGGGAGTACAGAGGCTGTTGCTCAGCAACTAACCCTCCTCCCCCCACCCTCATGTGTCCTTTGTTCTGGAGAGGCTACAATGGAGGGAAACAGCAAACATGTCCTGGCTTGTCTCGGTGCCCCTTTCTCCACACCTTGTCCTCAGCAGAGCATTGCTGGGGAATAAGGTATGCAAAGAGTACAAAGCCTGAAATTATCTAGAAGTATTTGTTTGTCGATTGCCATTACTAAACATTTTTAAAGGTGTGTTTGTTGTTACTGTAGGTAAAGCTCCCCTTTAAGCTCCAGTTTGTGCCTGTGCCCCCACACAAATAAAGTCTGCCAAGGCCCCTTCTCAGTTGCTTCTGTTACTAAAAAATGACAGACCCAGGCAGCATGCGGCACCAAGCAACTGGGGTGCGGGCGACCAATGCACAGTAACCCCTCCCTCACTGCCCTGTTCGGAGCAGGCAGATGCACAGCATTGGTCCTTTGGAGCAGGCCAGTGCAGGGCTCGGAGCAGGCTGATGCATTGTGTTCGGTCCAGCTCATCGGGCAAGTGCCCAGTTGGCCCTATGGCCGGTCTGGCCCTGGCATTAGGGATCAGAGATCTAAGTTTGAAGGGAACCTGTAATTAAAGAAATATGGACCTGCCATTCCTGACATCCTTCTGCAATACTTTCTCAGTCACTGAACTGGTGTAGACATGGAGTTTAGAAAGTCACAGTTAAGTCAGATCTTTTTGTTGTTTCTGTTCAGTTCTTTAGTCAGAAAGAGACAGAAAACTAGCATTTTCAGATAGAGAGAGAACATGGTTTTATTGCTGACCTCTCAGCCGGTTTCCTTTACATTTTACAGGTAAAATAAGTGTTACGTATGTAGCAGAGCAAAGTTTGGGTTAGCTTTTAGGGGGAGGATAAGTTGGGCAGTGGGGAAGAAAAAAAGTTTGATGGGGTGTTGAGTGTTAAGGGCTTACTTCAGTTGTTATAATAAGCGTTTGGGTGAAGGTTAAGGAGAAAGGCACTAAAGTTATATGTTAAGGATTCCCTAAAAGCAAACTTACTGCTCTTTTTTGTAGAAGTGATTTGGTGGCTGAAAAACCTTCTAATAAGTTCTATGTGGTCACCAGGATCACCTAGATTCTCTGGAAGCCCAAAACCTCTGCTACTGCATTCAAGATGATAAGTGGGATTGTAAGTGCTCTGCAGTAAATGAAGCATGAGTGTGTTGGGGCTCAGAGGTGTGGATTTGGGGACTCTCTGTTTCTAATCTGTGTTAGTAGAACACAGAAGAGGCAACAGGGGTCTAATATACCCCTGATGTCTCCATAAAGAAAACCTGTTACTACGCAAGCATACTGTTACATAAGGCTGGCAACAAAAGTTTAAAAAAAAAAAATGTTCCAAAAAATAAAAACAAAATTTTAAAAGTCAATCAAGAAACAGCATCTGTACATATAACAGAAACACGTTAAAAAAATAAAAGGTTACAAAAAATCAAAACATAAGAAAATGGTATACATATATGTGACACACGCACACAAGTAAAAAGGTAAAAAAATGTTAACATTTTAATTTTTTTGTAAAATTTTATTTTTTTAAACAGCAAATAAAAAACAAATGTCACAGACGCATATAACACACACACAAACACATATGACACACACACAAACACACAGACACAGACAAGTCAGGGTGCATGTACCCAAGTAAACTCATTTACTCTACACACATTAGGTATCAATAAGAGGTATATGCTTTATTTAATGGTTTTTGGTTTAGTTTGAAGTAAAACCTCTCCTACTCATTGGTTTAGTCGTACTTATTATTAATGTAAGTGTCATAATTTTTTGCTGTTTCAGAAATGCAAATGTTTTTAAGCTTAAATTTGATGGAAATTTGGAGAATTTCCGATAGAGACTTTCTGGAAATGTTTGTAATGTTTTGTAAAGAATAGTAAAATAAATTAACTAGTTACCCATCTGGTTGTTTCTTTCTAGGGATGTCCCGATACCACTTTTTCAGGACCAAGTACAAGTACTTCCCCTCATGTACTTGCCAATACCAATTACCGATACTTTTTCTTAAAGGGACAGGTGACTTTAAATGATCCATAGTACAACTACATGTACTATGGATCATGATTTAACCTATTCATGTTAGCAGAGGAGAATTGTAAATCTATTGCTGGAGTGTAGTGGAGGTGTGTGCTGTAAATATGTATTACATATACATTACACACGTCCAGTACACTATAGCAATAGATTTACAGGCAGCCCCATCCCAGCCTCCCTCACTCACAGTTTCACTCTGATCCCAGTTGCCTCACGCGGTGCCTCTTGTAGTCGGCGCTGGGCAGGATCGCTGCATTATGTCTCGGTGCTCAGCTTGTGGGAGGCGCTCACAATTCTGCCCTGCTAACATGAATAGGTTAAATCATGATCCATAGTACATATACCAGTACACTAGAGTAATAGAGCTACAATTATCCCCTGCTAACATGAATGGGTTAAATGATCCATAGTACATAATATGTAGTTGTACCACGGATCATTTAACCCATTAATATTAGCAGAGGATAATTGTAAAGGTGCCCATACACCTGCCAATAAATCCCACGATCGTATGATAATCGGCAGGTGTATGGAAGGCGTGCAACCTTTCTACTGTACGGTCCCACGTCTTTTGTCTTACGAGCATGTTTGAAACCCAGCCGAAAATCGTAAGATTTTCGACGGGTTTGTGGCCTTCTCGTAAAACAAATGCCGCACGGGCCACTGACAGTAATCTGTGCAGCAGCACGTTCCTCTGCACAGAATCAATGGGAGCCAGCAGCGGCGGTGGAGCAGGCTGGACCCCGCAGTGGAGGAGGAGGCGGGGCCCAGTGACGAAGAAGGAGGCGGGCCCGGCGACGGAGGAGGCGGGGGCCCAGTGACGAAGAAGGAGGCGGGCCCGGCGACGGAGGAGACGGGGCCCATCAGCGACCGAGGACAAAGAGGAGGCGGACAGGTAAGGAGTGCAACCAGCCCACCTGAGGGTGACCCTGCAGAGCCCACCGTAGAGAGTCTATGGTGGGCTCTGCAGGTTCACCCTCAGGTGGGATCTCGAGTGGGCTCTGCAAGGAGTATAACTAGAAATCACGGGCCCTATACAACATTTCTAGTTAGCCCCTGATCCCCTGCTAACATGATTAGGTTAAATCATGATCCATAGTACAACTACATGTTATGTACTAGGGATGTCCCGATGACACTTTTTCAGGCCCAAGTACAAGTACATCCCCTCATGTAGGTGGCGATACCAATTACCGATACTTTTTCTTAAAGGGACAGGTGACTTTAAATGATCCATAGTACAACTACATGTTTTGTACTATGGATCATGCTTTAACTTATTCATGTTAGCAGTGGAGAATTGTAACTCTATTGCTGGAGTGTAGTGGAGGTGTGTGCTGTATATATGTACTACATATACATTACACACGTCCAGTACACTATAGAAAAAGATTTACAGCCAGCCACGTCCCAGCTTCCCTCACTCACAGTTTCACTCCGATCCCTCTTGCCTCACGCGGTGCCTCTTGTAGTCGGCACTGGGCAGGATCGCTGCATCGCATCTCGGTGCTCAGCTTGTCGGAGGCGCTCGCAATTCTGCCCTGCTACCTAGTACATATACCTAGTACATACTAGCTACCTAGTGCATATAAAGCAAGTATCCACTGCTAACATGAATAGGTTAAATCATGATCCATAGTACATACCGTAATAGTACATAACATGTAGTTGTACTACGGATCATTTAACCTATTCATGTTAGCAGGGGATCATTGTAAATCTATTGCTGCAATGTACAGGACATTTGTGCTGTATATGTACAGTACATATATACAATTCTGCACGGTTAACATGAATGGGTTAAATGATCCGTAGTACAGGGCTACATATCATGTACTACGGATCATTTAACCAATTCATATTAGCAGAAGATAATTGTAAATCTATTGTTGCAGTGCATTCTATATGTAGTATATAGTACAAGTACATATAGAGTGCACTGCAACAATACATTTACAATTATCCTCTGCTAACATGAATGGGTTAAATGATCCATAGTACAGGGCTACATACAGGTCATTTAATCCATTCATGTTAGCAGAGTGCAATTGTAAATGTATTGTCTGCACTGTATTAGCAGTGTGTACTCTATATGTAGTACATATAGAGTATATACTGGTAATACAGTGCAGGCAATACATACGGTAATTGCTTAATAGAACCCCCCTCCCCCCCAAATCTGCCCTCACTCACTGTGCCGGAGAGAGCAGGGACGAGTCAGCGGCAGCGCTGGTCCAGTGGGAGGAGGCTTAGAGGTGTCTGCCAGCTAAATTAAAACCCCACTTGGAACTCCTCTCGCCTGACCTGCCCTGACTGGCCGCTGTGGGTTTTCTTTTTCTTATTTACCTCGCCGAGCGTCGCGTCACTGCTGCTCCGGTGGGCAGCGCTCCGAGCGGGGTCATCTGGCAGTCTCCGGCCACCTAAATTGGCCTAAACCTAAACCTAAACACCTAAACCTGTGTTGTGGAAATTGTATTAGGATGTGTTTTTAGTGTATTGTAATGTTTTGTCATTGGTCTCTCAGTGTCTCGGTAAATAGACGCTGGGACGGAGCCTGGGCCCCCCCCCCAGCCGCCTGGGCCCCTCACATTACTATTGGCTGTACCCCCTGATGGCGGCCCTGGTGGTACTCACCACTAGATCTAGACAAATCTGGTACGGTGGGTGTGCTTGTTCAGCAATTACAGCACATTATTAATTACTAGTGAAAGCGTTCATGTTCAGGAATGCCCAAAGTATTAAAAATACTGCTGAAGATGTATCAGCAGGGCCGGATTTACTCTCCCAGCTGTCCCAAGGCCAGGTTCCTCAAT
>NW_017307386.1:438706-517671 GCF_000935625.1 Nanorana parkeri
TTTTCCATCGTCTGTTTTGCATTTATGGATTCAGGACTTTTTCGGACACGAGGGACTGTTTTTCCAAAGAATACAACATCTGTCTCCTGACTCTACAAAAGGGGATACTTCCAGTCCTCGCATAAAGGAGCGTAGTACAACGGGGGGAATTCTTTGCGTTTGGCGCAGCTTAATGCGACATGGATTTGTGCGTTGAACCAAGTGAATTTCCATAACACCTGGAGCTCCGCCCACCGGAGCAGCAGTGACACGATGCACGGCGAGGTAAGAAAAAAAAAACATAGCGCAATCTTCGGCGCTATGTATCGGGGCATTTTGACAAGTACAAGTACTTGTCAAAATGCCCTGTATCGGGCCTGATTCCGATGCTAGCATCAGTATCGGGCCATCCCTAGTTTGTACTATAGATCATGATTTAACATAATACTCTATATGAAGTACATGTACACTTACACTACACATTATAAATACAATACTGGCAAAGTGGCAAAAACGACACCACTTGCCATCTCAGCACAGGGCCTTACTTACCGGTGCCTGTTGAATGGAGGTGCCTCACGAGGTGCCGAATTAGTTTTTCTTTCCTCATGTGAGGACGACGTCAGCAGCGCTGAGCGGAGGAGCGTTGCGTCACTGCTGTGAGGGGAGCTACAGGTGGAGACCTTTGGGCAGTCGCCGGCCAACTAGAATAGACCCCCACCTGGAGCTCCGCCCACAGCAGTGACGCAACACTCCTCCAGCCTGGCCAGAGGACCCCAGGCACCACGGAAGGTATAAAAAAAAAAAACAGCGCAAGCTTTGGCTAGGCATCGCGGCATTTTGACAAGTACAAGTACTTGTCAAAATGCCCTGTATCGGGCCCGATTCCGATGCTAGCATCGGTATTGGGAGATCCCTATTTCTTATAATATCCAATACTCTGATGACTAAAACAGATTAATCTCTGGTGTAGCAAACCACTGATCTAAGGAAGAAGCAACATAAAAAATAGGAGTTCAGCACTCCTTTGTGCGAGGACTGGCAGTACCTCTTTCAGAATTATGTAGAGTTAGGACACAGGAGAAAGGTGTTGCTTGCTTCAAGATCCATGCTAAGAGACCCAGCACAGGCCTTTGTTTATTGTTTTATATCTGCCCGACAGGAAGTGATGTCAGACAGGAAGTGGTCTCACACAGCAAACCAGGAAGTAATTTCAAACAGGATGTGATGTCAACAACCAGCAAACGATTTCAAAAACCAGCAAACCAGGAAGTGATGTTAACAACCACTTCCTCAATACATAGCCAGTCAACAAAACACATTAATACAATAATCAATTACCACCGGAGTGAGCTTTATCCAGCATTGCTCAGTGAGCAATGCCCAATAAAGTTGCTATGATTCTCATGCGTGCTTGTTTACAGGGACAACGTTATATTATCTCCAGGGGTTGATCAGGCGCACTAGAGACAACAAAACGCACGTTCCTTTCATATAGGCAGATATATATCTTAAATAATACTATGTCCGCAAAGCAAGTTGTATACACGCCAAACCAATAAATACACGCACCGCGCAGGGGCCCTAGCTTGGCGTCCACACATTCGCTAAGAAGACACTGCTCCGCCATGCATAAGATATCTACTCCAATGGTTCAATCCCAGTGCCTATTTAAACCTAGACACGGAGAGACATCAAGACAAAATATTACAATACACTAAAAAACACATCCTAATAAAATTTCCACAACAGGGCCCATTCACACTGGATCAGTTGCATTGCGTTCTGTTTTTTAATGGATGCTAATGGAAGGTCATTCAAAAATGAATGGGTGTGAATGTGGCCAGTTCACACTGCTCTGTTACATAGTATTTGAGGTTGAATAAAGACGTGTGTGTGTGTGTGTGTGTGTGTGTCGGTGTGTGTGTCGGTGTGTGTGTCGGCGCGTGTGTGTGTGTCGGTCGGTTGGTCCATGAGTGTTCTCATTCTTAAGAGTACCTGTACCCTTGTACATTTCGGTCTCTCAGGAAGTCATCCAAAAGCTTCTTGAATTATTCCATATTAATTGCAGAAATTACCGCTTGAGGCAGTGAGTTCCAGACACTAACCGCACGAACTGAGAAGAACCCCCTTCGCCCCTTGTGTTCGAATTTTTTTTTCTACCAGTTTTAGGTGGCGTCCTCTAGTCTTTGTTACGGAATTAATCTCAAAGAGTTTGTTGCTAATGTTGCTATGACTATCGAACATTTTGTACATGAAAATCATGTCTCCCCTTAATCTCCTTACTTCCAACGTAAACATGTTGTGCGGAAAAAAATGTAGAACCTGCACTACTTTTTTTTCAGCTCAGCATAACACAACTGATCCAGTGTGAATGAGCCCCATTCCTGCCCATTAATTTTTAGGTACCTTTCGATTAGCATTACAATGGAAAATCGGATCAGAAGGTACAATGGACCCTTAGTTGACTTGCAATGTCCTTCCGATTTTGGTGTGAATGGGCCCTAACAGCACAATTAAAGATATTAATTAGCAGTGTAACAAGCCCCCTGCTCGCTCTGTTTCACTCTCCCGGCACTCCTCTGCTACTACTGGATCAGAATTCAGACCGCAACGTCTAATCCTAATGCTCCAGGATTCGAACTACAGCTATGTGCCGTTCAAATCCAGTTGTGATAGCTCAGAAGAAACACCAGGCAGGCTGTATGTAAGTTCCAACAGGAATCTCCTTTATTGGATGCACACAACACACTTTTATACACAGCAGTTTGAACACCCCGCCCAAACAACCACCTTCCTATTGGTCAATTGTAAAGTACCGTCTAGTCCTCACTTAGGTCCTCTTGGACATGCAAATGAAGACTTGAAACAGTCAAACACAGAGTGATTCAAACATAAGACAGGGTGGAGGACCCACCACTGTGTAATAGAATCAAGGAAAAATACTTCAGTATTCCAAGGACCATGACAAGCAGCTTTTACAGTAATACTCACCTTCAATCTACAACAGTGGCATATCTATGGTAAATAGCGCCTATGGCAAACATTGAAATTGAACCTTTGTCCAGACAGCTGACACCCCAGCTCTGGCACGCCCAGACACACACTTAAGCACTAGAGCTGCTGGGCCTGTAATGCTGGTGCAGAATAAGGAATGCACAGCACAGTGTACAGAATTTGGCAGTGTAGAACATGGAGCAGGGAGCATACAGCATAGCATAGAAAAAGAGGCGATGTGGAATAGGGAACTTAGAGCATGGCATATAAAATGAGACGGTGTGGATTACGGGAACATACACCATGGCATCTGGAGTGAATGAAAAGATATTTTTTTTAATTTTAACTTGTTGTTGTCCGCCTGTTGTAATGGAACAGGCGGACAGCTGACAGCTACCAGAGGGTTCACATAAATATACATCTTTTTTTTTTCTGCTTGCGCATGCCCCCCTAGCATGTGTACGAGCAAACAACTGTAAGCACACTGTTTAAACTACACTGCCCAATGGACAACTTGTTGCAGAGCCAGTGAAATTGGCTCCAGAGTTTGAGATCGCTGTGACCAATCACAGCAGATCACCAAATGTAAACAATGGGGGACTCCGGGCAAGGGGACTAATTTGCAATGGGGTACCCCTTTATTTAAAGGGGACACCCAGATGCCCCCTCCCCCCCTTGTGAATGAGTAAGGGGTACTAATACCCATTCACTAAAGGGTTAAATAAAAACACAGAGGCTGCTTGCCCTCTTATTGCTGCATGGGAGCATCTGCCTGTCCTTTTGGCCTTTCTGACATGATGTTTACTGCAATAATCTTTTGGTAGAATCAACTGTTCTGATCAACTGCTATAATAGACTTATTCTGACTCCGATCGTTGTGATAGCGAAATATATCCCTTGCTGAGACCTCTATGCCTGGCCTGTATAAGCAGATATACTCACTGCGGACAATCCTCGTCAGATAGCTGAACTCGTCAATACCGATTCATTCAAAAGATGTGTTTATTCTTTACATCAGGATTACAGCAGATGATAGGAACAGCAGTTGAACGGTTATAGTATTGTGCGGTCAGAAAATGATGCCTTTCCTACGTACTGTGCAGATTACATGTGTGTCCTTGTTACATGTGGCTAGTAGCTGTGCCATGACACAGGAAGTACTGCACACAGGAAGCAGGAAGGGGCTTCCACTAGGGGAAAATACGTCGTCACATGAGGAATAATTACAGAAAGCATGTTTGTTACAACAAAAGGCCACTAGATGGCAGCATAGGATAACACATGAATTTAGCTATGAGAAAATAGTTAGGCAAATCACACTATATAAATTCTAACCTATATAACAATGCTAATATTAACTGAGGCTATGCATCTCATATTCTATGCCCCTATTGGGGCGGCACAAGACTAGTATGACTGACTGCTATAGTACAGAAAGCTGTATATAGGACGTTGTATATAGAACTCTGCTATAGTACTGTGCAATAGATATTTGATAGAACACTCTCTTTTTTTTGTTTGCAGCAACACAGTACGTAGGGCTGCGGTGTCAGCAGCCTTATATAGTGTGCTTCTGGGACTTTGTCCAATTAGGGCTCTACAGGAGTACAGAGCCCTGATTGGGCAAAGTCTTGCATCTGACCTGTGGTCAGGTGCAAGACTTTAACCAATTACAGCTTCAGAGGGCACATTGCGTTGTGGGACGTTGCATGGTCGAATAGACCACGAACATCCCAGAAAGTTCGGCGAACGCTCGAACAGCCGATGTTTGATTTGAACTTACGTTCGAATCGAACCGGCAGCCCATCACTATTCCGCCATTTCCCCTAAAAACCCAGTTCATGTTTATGTAGTCTGTCATGTTGCAGATGTAATAAAGTGATATTTTTATTATTGTATAGGTTAATGTCATTGTAAAATGGTGGTATAATTCTCTTAGATTTCTAAGCTGAATAGAAGCTAGGAAGGGGAAAGAGAGGTACAGATAAACATTGTTTTCATGGTTTGCATTTTTGTAATAGAGGTACACTATATTGTCAAAACTATTGAGAAGCCTGACGAAGATTCTGACGAAGCCCTGGGAGAATAGGCGGGGCGAAACGCGTCATGGCAGTGGACGCTAAGCTGGAAACTTGCCTGCATGTCAGGTAGCCTATTCCGGTGCTAAAACTGAGACAGCATCAAGCCGCGATCATATTTGAAAGAGCGGTGAAGGTATTCACAATTTCCTGGCATATTTGAACTTCAAAAGATACAGCAAAGACATAATTTCAACTAAAGATCTTCCAGAGTGAAAGGATCGGGACCATTCCCAAAAGAATCGACTCCAAAAACAACAAAATGTGTGAGTACTCCCATATTGAAAACATGTTGTCTGCCTGGAGATCCTTCAATGTAATATCAACCATTAGAAGACATTCAATCACAGTCTTGCGGAAGTTTTCTCTTAACCAGGGACTAACAATCGGACGAGATTAGTCCTGATTCAGCACATCAATATATTATATACTACACTTATTTTCTGCAATTGGATACAAAGTGGATACATATATCATTAACTGTATCGGTCTATGGGAGCAGACAGAACTGTTTACCCCGCAATGGAAACAATTATGTGTTGCAATAACTTCCATTAATTTATATCACAGTGATCGCTATCGGGTTGTTGATTGCTGTCAGCTTCAATTTGATAATTGAGACCTCCACCTGTTCATATATTTATTTTCATCAGCTAGTCCGTGAATGTTTGCATGAAGTGAGTGAGTGAATGATTTGATCAATCGGTTTTAATTGGGCTTTCAGGTGGTTATGGTGGTTTGTCATGATACCCTATGTTGTTTGGAAACCTTTTTGAATACAAATATTTTTGTACTTTAGCTGACACTCCGATTCCTTTATAACTGTCTTTGATTTGGTCATACTAGATCATATCACCTTCTTTGCCACTATTGGGAAGCCTGCCTTTACAAGCAGATGAACTTTAATGGCATCCCAGACTTAGTCCGTAGGGTTCAATATTGAGTTGGCCCATCCTTTGCCGCTACAACAGCTACAACTCTTCTGGGAAGGCTGTCCACAAGGTTTAGGAGTGTGTCTATGGGAATGTTTGACCATTCTTCCAGAAGCGCATTTGTGAGGTCAGGTACTGATGTTGGACGAGAAGGCCTGGCTCGCAGTCTCCTCTCCAATTCATCCCAAAGGTGTTCTATCGGGTTGAGTTCAGGACTCAATGCAGGCCAGTCAAGTTCCTCCACCCCAAACTTGCTCATCCATGTCTTTGTGGGAACAGTTTGGGGATGGCCCCTTCCTGTTCCATAAAACTGTTCCCACAAAGTTGGGAGCATGAAATTGTCCAAACTGTCTTGGTATGCTGATGCCTTAAGATTTCCCTTCACTGGAACACACCCCTGAAAAACCACCCCACTCCATAATCCGCCCTCCACCAAACTTTACACTTGGCACAATGCAGTCAGGCAAGTACTGTTCTCCTGGCAACTGCCAAACCCAGACACATTCATCAGATTGCCAGACAGAGAAGTGTGATTCGTCACTCCAGAGAAAATGCCTCCACTTCTCTAGAGTCCTGTGGCAGCGTGCTTTACACCACTGCATCCGACACTTTGCATTGCCTGAAGAGCGGAATAGGAGTTTGACTTTGTATTTGCAGCTATTTAGTTCTAAAACTGAGAGGGGCACAGAAGAGGCTTCAGGGGCACAGGGGTCTCAAAGTACTGGCCAGCAGGTGAGGGGGCTCTTACTTTTATTTTATGTGTGTATGCATGCGTGCAGGGGGGACGGAATTGTAGCAATGTGTGTGTATTTCTGTGGGGGTAGAGGGTTGTGACAGCCTCTGCATGTAAACGCCTGCACATCGCATGTAACAGTATGTGGTTGATTGCTTTCTAATTTCATGCAATCATCTCTCCCTGGATGCACGCTCGATGCATCCTGGGATAGCTATCAATTCCTAACGTCATGTAATCCTCATGTAATCTCATATCGTTACTTATGGTGTGCAGGCATTTTATAAGCAGATGACAGCAGCATGTGATATGGAAACTTTGCTTGGGCTGTGCGCACAAATCTCCGCAGCGCTCAAAGGTACACTTTCTGATCAATGTGCGCAAAGCGCAACCAACTCCACCGCGCTCAAGAGCACGTTGTATTAAGCTCTTTGGTATAAGGAAATGAAGTACTTCTGTAGTGCCAGGTAGAGTCAGACAAGATGCTGCTTCAAGCTGGAGTTTCTGTGTGGTAGTCCTCACTAGCACAGGACCTCCGTTTATTTATAGGGCAACAGGGATAACAATAGGAAAGGGCGGCTCCAAAACAGCCGACCACTTCACCTACGTACAGTTACATCACAATAACACAAGAAAAAGGGGAGTACACCAACGTGGATGAGCAGAGAAATGTGCACAACTCATCCTTGCTAAACACCTCATTGGCCCACTGGGAAGGACCACATGGGATTTGCCGTCCGGGCGGTTTTCGCTTGGGACCACACGCATATACCTGCATGTGCAAAACTAGCAGGTAATATTTGACCCAATTCATTCCCACTTGAAATAGCAACTATATTCTACTCACTTGCTAAACAAAGGACTATGATGTGCCGAGTCATGCTCATTGCCCCGATCAACCACGTGTAGGCGCATCCGCCATCTTAGCTAGCAGGGACCCATTCAATACTGCTCAGAATGACCAGTACCTATTAAGATCATTATATTTGTTCTTACAGATTTGAGACTATCTGCGGAGACACTGCTAATGCTATTGTCAATGTATGGTACCAGTACACCAGCAAGGCATAAATCAAAGTCTTCTCATCAAAGCAGATATGTATCCAAAAAGGGTAGCGCAGCCGTAACAGAAATATAATACGTACCTCTCGTTATGCGGACTCTGCTTCGCTAAAGTGCATAGACGGCCGACGGCAATAAGCCCAGCGCATTGCGCTTGATACTCACAAAACTGGCAAACACGTATATATACTGCAAACACGTCTCCAAGCCCATAAGGTTTTCATACTGACGGTTAACCACTGGTCCCGATTCAACCCAAGCACGCTCTGCTAAAGCTTTCCTCGGTTGAATCCGACCCAGGGAGACAGGTGACAATCTATAAAACACACACACACATCCTAGAATAAAAATGTCCACATAAATCCATCTAATTACATGTGTTGTGGAAAATGTAAAGTCAAAATCAATACTTTTCCTCAAGTACACGCCGATACCAATTATTGATACTTTTTTAGTGTCATGTGACAGTTTTTCTAAAACAATACAGACTAATGATTTTAGGACAGTGGCGCAGTGCAGAATACCACCAGGAATAGAGGACTACAAATCCCAGCAATACATTATATGGCATTGCTGAATGGCAACCAGCTATGGAAGATTTCAAATCCCATTAATGCATTATACATTAATGCAGAATAATATGAAGCTACATACTTTGTGCTGATCCAGGGTGCCGGCCTGTTGTGTGGAGTCTCAGGAGGGATGTGAGGGGTCCCAGATGGGTTGTGAAGGGTCTCAGGAGGGCTCTACTGTGCTCTTTTCTATGAAGTATTGAAAGGCGAATTGGCCATATAAGATGACCCCTGCAGATGTGAGAGGCCACACACTCTGCACATGGGAACCGCAAGTAAAACTTAGGCTTTTTGGGCTTGCAGTGAGCTACAGATGTTGCCGGGGCAGACTTCTTGCGGCCCGGCGTGCAGGAAGGGGGTGTAGCACGCAGGTGGTGTATATGGGTTGCAGGAAGCAGTGTTGGGTGGGATGGATTTCTGAAGGTGGTGGCTTGATATGCGGCACAGTTATGAGTGATAGGCTTCATTATGTGTGTGATCAGCGCTGAACCTGGTTGGTTTATGTGATCACACGCACATGCTCCAGAGTAAAGGCACCATGCATAGCAGAGAACAGGGGGCGCACGCACAGGCAGAACAGGAGGCGCGCACACAGGCAGAACAGGAGGCGCGCACACAGGCAGAACAGGAGGCGCGCACACAGGCAGAACAGGGGGCGCGCACACAGGCAGAACAGGGGGCGCGCACACAGGCAGAACAGGCGGCGCGCACACACAGGCAGAACGGGGGGCGCACACAGGCAGAACAGGGGGCGCGCACACAGGCAGAACAGGGGGCGCGCACACAGACAGAACAGGGGGCGCGCACACACACAGCTCCAGAGTAGTGTCCATAGCAGAGAACAGGGGCGGGCATCTCACAAACGTTCCTCCTACAGTACAGTCCACACGCTGGCCAGGAGGACTGACATGGTACTGACATGTCACGACCCTCAGGTAGGTCAGCGTACACAGCACACAGCAGGGGGTGGGGACTCCTCTCAAATGCTCTTCGGAGTTCGGATTACACTAACGGGAGCGCCGTCCATCCACTGGTTGTATGATTTTTTGCTCCCCACTCCTCTGGCGCCCGCTTGTGCTGCCTTACACTTGCGCCGGGCCTGACTGCACATGCCCCCACCCCATGATCCTTTGAAGATTCGCAAACGGGCACGCGATGGAGACACAGGTAAGTTGAAAACTGTTTTGTAACTTTTTTTAATGTTTTTGCATACATCTACTGCTTGCTAGCAGTAGGTGTATGCAAAAAAACACAAGGGTATAATGACCCTTTAACTTAAATGGGGAACAGCTGCCACTTCTAAATGGCAGATTTGGAATTCCTTGTGTAGGAAAACGCAAATTCCTGATGCAGGAATCACTTATTGCACCTAAACTTACAGATGTGAATGGGGCCTTATTGTGTGCGTGCATAGTTCTGTGTGTATGTATTTATCATGTGTGACCATTAGGGCTGGATTTTTCAACAAGGCCACTAATGCCAGGGCTCAGAGCTGCAGGAAGTGCAGTTTTGGGCCCGGATGGGTAGTAGACTGTGGTTGCGGCGGAGAGGTGGAGATGGCTATTAACAAAAAATCCGGGCGCCCCCCCCTGCTGACACCACTGCAATCTGCAGCCTCTCCTCCCCGCCTAGAGCCACGGAAGGTTAGGATCTATTTCTCCTCAGATCCCCGCTGCTCTCCCCCACCTGTATGGTCTGAGGCAGTGGGGATCCAAGGAGAAATTGCTAGCCGAGGGGCAGAGGAGGGACCGCAGCATGAGCTTTGAGAAGCACAGAGCCGCTGGCTGTCAAATCCAGGATCGCTTGCAGCTGTCTGCTGTATACTGAGGATCAGTAAATAACACACAGATATTTACCAATCCTCCACTTTGCCATGCAACCCACTCAGCCGCACACAAACACTGGAGTGATCAGCTAATCATTACAATGTTTGTTAACAACTGGGGACACACTTCCTGTTCATGCATGAGTTTCTCAATGGGTGGAAGCCTTAGTATAGAGGTTGCCCCCATTCATAGCTGAATGATAGTAAATGTTTTATGTTCACCAGTTTCTGAATGGGGAGTGTTATGAAAATTCGCTTGGGCTGAGCGCACAAATCCACGTTACGCTAAAAGGTGCACTTTCAGCATCAAAGTGTGCCAAGCACAAACAATTCCGTTGCTCTTAAAAGCACCTTTTATTAAGCTCTTTTGTACAAGGAAGGGAAGTACTTCAGTAGTGCCATGCAGAGTCAGACTAGATGCTGCTTCAAGCTGGAGTTTGTGTCTTTTCTAGCACATAGCTCCGTTTATTTAAAAGGCAACAAAGGGGAAACAACAGGAAAGGGCGGCCCCAACAGCCTACCAGTTACTCCATGCACAATTACATCACAGGAAGTGACAACAGAAAAGGGGAGTGTATGCTCGTGTCTGAGCAGAAGTGGTGTGCATAGCTCATAGCTGCTGGTGCATGTGTCTTAAACCATGTGCAACAGATTTCCCGCCAAAACACTACACAAAAGGAGTCAGCATGCTTGACTATGGACGCCTCCATCTTCCAAGACCCACACACAATCTCCCGTTACCACTGGAGCAAACTTTATCCAGCATTGCTCAGTGAGCAATGCCCAATAGAAATTATACTACAGTTCTCATGAATGCGAGCTTATCTGCAGGGACAACGCCATATTATTTCCAGCGCGTTGATCAGACGCACCAAAATGGATACAAACGCATGCTCCTTTCATTAAGGCAGATATGTATCTAAAATTATACTATGTCCCCAAAGCAAATGTATCCACGCCACGCAAGTAAATCCACGCATTGCGTCCATATATTCGCTAAGAAGACACTGCTCCGTCACGGACATCTATCTCCCTCGGCCAACAGCCCAGTGCATAGCACATGGACCATTCGCCGGCGGAGACCCCTGCGCACAGCAGCCGCGGCTCCACATCCACAAGAGGAAGATATCTACTCCAATGGTTTACCCCCAGTGCTGATTAACCTGGGTCATCGCTCCAATAGAGTGTAGCCCAGCAATCCTGACACTGAGAGATATAATGACAATATTAAAAAATAATAAAAACACAACCTAATAAAATGTCCACAACATGGGAGACTCCATGAATGCACAGCGAACTGCACGGTATCGTGCACAATTCCCGAACGTTCATGGATCGCGCAGGTGTGAACCTGGCCTCAGTTAAGAATCTAAAGAAAGTGCAGCACAAGTTAAAAAAGGGAAATAATAAAAAAAACATGAGTTGATTACCTGACAACTGTTTCCAGGAATCTTCTAGGACAGCCAATGAGAGAAGGCTCCGCCCGCCTGCAACAGGAAACACATCAACCACATTAGATAAAAAAGCACTTCCTTCCACCCCAACTCAGTAACCTCTAGGACCGAAGGCTCAAAAATATACCATAGTATCCCCCTCTACATCCTAGCATGATGATCCCAGAATACTATTCCAGGGAGGGAACCTGCTATCCTGGAAGATTCCTGGAAACAGAGTTTTTTCTATACAATGTATCAGTGTTCAGTTGTTGTGCGCTGTTGTGGAAATTTTATTAGGATATGTTTTTAGTATATGTGAATATTGTCATCATGTCTCTCAGTGTCCGGATTTCTGCGCCACGCTTGATTGGAGCGTGACCTGGATTTGATCAGCACTGAGTGCAAACCATTGGAGTAGATATCTTCCTGTGGATATGCATGGCGAAGCAATGTTCTCTTAGCGAGTGTATGGTGTAGGGCCCCTGCTCGATACGCGGATTTATTGGCTTGGCGTTTATGCACTTGCTTTGAGGACATAGTATTATTTAAGATACATATCTGCCTTTTTGAAAGGAACGTGCGTTCGTATTTCTGATGTGTCTGATCAGCACGCTTGAAGTGGTATGGCATTGTCCCTGCAGATAAGCTGCCTTCATGAGAATCATAGTAACTTTATTGGGCATTGCTCACTGAGTGTGGGGTCACCGGGGATGTGCTGTGTCACCGGAGATTGTACGGGGTCACCAGAGATTGTGTGGGGTCACCGGGGATGTGCGGGGTCACCGAAAGGTTTAGGCACAATATGGTACATTAAGCTACATTAAGCCATTTTCACATTAAATGTTTTAGGATGTCCCTGAGGGAACACTGAACTGAGCAAAGTACAGATATATCCTCAATGAAAACCTGTTCCACAGCGCTCAGGACCTCAGACTGGGCCGAAGGTTCACCTTCCAACATGACAACGATCCTAAGCACACAGCCAAGACAACACAGGAGTGTGAATGTCCTAGAGTGGCCCAGCCAGAGCCCTGCCTTGAACCCTATTAAACATATCTGGAGAGACCTGAAAATGTCTGTCCACTGATGGTCCCCATCCAACCTGACTGAGATTGAGAAGATTTGCAAAGAAGAATGTCAGAAAATCCCCCAATCCAGGTGTGCAAAGCTTGCCGCGTCTTACCCAAACAGACTTGAGGCTGTAATTGCTGCCAAAGGTGCTTAAACAAAGTACAAAGTAAAGGGTCTGAATACTTATGTACATGGGGTATTTCAGTTTTTTCTTTTTAATACATTCGCAGACATTTCTAAAATTCTGTTTTCACTGTCATTATGGCTGTGAGTGTATATTAATGAGCACACGAAAATAATTTAAACAGCTATAGTATCAGGCTTCAACATACTTTCTGAATGTACTGCATGCCATGGTAATACTGTACACTCTATGCACATATAGCAGTAGATGGTTTAAACAATCTCGGACCTGAGGAGTTTAAGAAATTAAAATCACAGATACAGAATAAATTGGTTTCCTTTTGTAGCAACACACTCTTGAAATCTAATAGTAACCTTGCAACATCCACTGTGTTTGCTATTATGGAATTGTACATTAAAATGGTTGATGAGGATGTCAATACATTTCTATCTGATGGTACTAAAATTGATCATATTCCTCACAAACTTTCTCCCGCAGAATTGTTCACACCAAGACCCTTTTCCATACATAGCGACATTGTGGTCAAACCGGCGGGCCTGGTATGGCTTTAAGGGAGAACCCCACACACATTTCTTTTTTTTTTTTTTTACACAGGGTCCCTCCTAAATATTCCCACCAGACTTTAAGGGTCTGGTATGACTTTTAAGGGGAACCCTACACTTTAAAAAAAAAAGAAATTTGGTCTCTCCTAATATTCCTACCAGACCTAAAAGGTCTGGTATTGTTTGGGAAGGGGAACTGCACGCTTTAAGAGTAAAAAAAAATGTAATTGATTCCTGTCCCCTAGGGCAGTACCCGGACCCCCATACACCTTTTATGGCCAATAACTTGCATATAATCCCTCTTAAAGGGGACAAACGTTTCCGAATGTTCGACCCCCATTGACTTGCATTGAGTTCGAGTTCGTATTCGAGCTTTTCGGCCGTTCGAATGTTCGAATATGAACCGAACACGGGGGTGTTCGGCCCATCACTACTCACCAGATATCCTGACAAGATAATTTCATCTTTAAATCTTCAAAGCAACAACCTCTTATATCAGAGATACTTGCATAAGTTAAAGGCACTTGAGGTGCCTTTCAAGTCCATCCTGGTCACCTGGGATATTGCCAGTCTTTATATGTTTATCGATCACCAAATGCTTATATGTGCATGCCAGGAGCTTTTAGAGTCTTCTAAATTAGTTTTCTCCAAACCAATTTTTGGTATCATTATTGTGTTTAAAGTGACATTAAACCCTCAGATTTTTTAACATAAACCAATACTGTAATGTGTGCCTTACTGTAATCCATGGTTGTTTCACTTCTCTTTGCTGCTCTTCCTTTTAAATCCCCATGTCTTCTCATGCTTGAGGAGAACTTCCCTTTTCAGCTCAGGGCCTCTAACTGTAGTGCTGGCTCAGGTGACAAGCCTATACAAACGGATACACAGACACTGTGTATCCATTCCTGAGACAAGGCAGTCTGCTGCAAAACAGACGTTCTGCAGAGCATGAGAACAGATACAGATTTAAAAGGAAGAGCAGCAAAGAGAAGGGAAACTACCATGGATTACAGTAAGGCACACATTACAGTATTGTTTTATGTAAAAAAATCTGAGGGTTTAATGTCACTTTAACCTTGGAGAATAACTTTTTCTGTCTAATGATCTATACTATGTGCAGCTCAGAGGAGCTGCCAGGGACTCTCATGTTGTTCCCCTATACGCCAATGCCTTTATTAATATGACTGAAAATACATATTTTTTTCAGAACACATTATTTAAACACATTATTTAAAGCTTGTGCTGGCTTTGTTGTATAGATGATGTGTTTGGGGAAACCTTAACTAATGGCATATATACAAAACTCTCTGATTGTATTCAGTTACTACAGTATAAATGTTTTCCCACACCCAATATATTTAGAGTGGTTCCCCATAGCCTCTGTAGAGAGGATTACATCAGATGCATCTACACGTGATATATGTCTTAGACAGATGAAACATAAATCATTGGAATAAAAGTACCCCCAGGATGTTAATCGAAAATAAAGTATGTAAGGGCTTGTTAGTTATGCAGACTTTCAAGGGGGTCAAATGTAATCCTTACTGTTATAATATTTACTATATTATTTAGAAAGACTGGCCTATTTCATGACAAAACTACCCTGGGGTTCCAGAATTAAATTGTTCCCCTTTCATCTCCTACAGGAAGGGTCATACTATTTATAACAAACTGGTTAGATCTTACTACCAAGTAGGGTTTAACCCATAGTACCTACTTTTTTAAATGGGTTAAAAACAAAGGTTCCTATCCATGCCTGAAATACATTTACTTTTCATAAATGATGAAAGGTAAAAGTGTACACCATCCTAAAAGGGTTATGAAATCAATTTAAATGGTTACTATATTTGTCAAATTTCCTGTTATTTATATTTTGAAATGCCGATGCTGTATCGGGGACAAAATGTGAAAGGCGAAGGAGACAATAGCCAGGCATAAGCACTCTCTTCAGGACAAATCTGTGACGGACCCCAGTACTCAGGATGAGTATGTCCGCCGCTGTATTCTTCCTTGCTGAGGAGATCTTGCAACCTGCTGACCTTTAGCTCCCAGTTTCCCCAGTCACTGGTCGACACTCAAGTGTGGGGTGAAACAAACTCTGATTTATTAAGAAACTGTGCAACCTTTTATACAGCAAGTGATGAGATCAGATTATAATCCTATCACATCCACCCTGCCTTCCCCAGACTTTCTCTCTTCACAACACCACAGGGTTTCCCCTGCTAACGAGCTCCAGACAGCCATAGCAGGAGCCTGGCCAGAATGTCATTATCCTGGGCTCCTTCAGAGTACAATAGGAGATAACGAGGGAGGGTGCTGACAGTCTTTTCATACACAAGTTACACATCATAACACACTTAACTATAACCCAACACCAATACACATTTAACTCATAAACTGATCACCATGTCGTCACATAGCTCCCCCAAGTTAAAGGATGGCAGACCCGGTGAGACCCTCTACGGGTCCACTTGGGGATGTCCATGATATTACAGTCACCCTTCCAGTTCCGTTTGCCGAGAGAGTCTATTCTCATTAGCATTGTGTTTCCAGAGCCGGGATTGGATTGTGAAATTGAACGGCTGTAGGGCCAGGCTCCACCGCAACAGCCGTTCATGGGCCTTGGACATCCGGTTCAACCAAACAAAGGGGGGTCTCCAAAACCTTAGGTCCATAGTCGCTGGGAAGGAGGCTGGCTGGCAGGCCCCTCCAGGAGCCCAGGTCACAGTGGGTACTGTGACATTTCTCCCCTCCCAAAAGGTAGACTAATTAGGTCCCAGTCCCCCAACTGGTGGGAACCTGCTTTTTTCATGCAGCATAAGTCCACATGTTCCATCCACAGGACGTCCTGCCTCTGGGGAGAGATGTCGCCTGTGCCTTCCTGAAGAACATGCTGCCTCTGGAGAGAGGTAAAGCCAGAATCTTCTGGACACCAAAGCCACGTGCTAGTAGAGAGGCCGGCTTCCTGTTCTCCCATTAAGTTTGGAACAGGCAACAGTGTGGGACATAGGCCAGTGGTGCCCTGCCCTGGTGTCAGCAGTTCTGCTAGGGAAACCACATCCTCAGTTCTGGCTTGCTGTTGGGGCGGGAGGACGGCTTCCTCCTCTACCTGGATTCAAAACTGCTGCTGGGGAGGAAGGATGACCACCTCTTCTTCCTGTATCCCAATTTGTTGCTGGGGAGGGAGGACGACCACCTCCTCTTCCGGACTGCTAATCTGCCACTGGGGAGAGAGGTTGACTACCTCTTCTCCCTGGAACTTCGTCTGCCACTGGGGAGAGAGGTCGGCACCTCTTCTCCCTGGAACCCTGTTGCCAGCTCTTCAGCAGGGATCAGTAGTTCTTCTGCCTCAGCCTGCTGCTTGGGAGAGGGGCTGTCTGCCCTGGCTCCCTGGAGCTTCAGAGGTGTTGCCGGTGCTGGGCAGCGGTCAGCAGCGCTTTGCCCATAAGCACTCTCTTCAGGACAAATCTGTGACGGACCCCAGTACTCAGGGTGAGTATGTCCGCCGCTGTATTCTTCCTTGCTGAGGAGATCTTGCAACCCGCTGACCTTTAGCTCCCAGTTTCCCCAGTCACTGGTCGACACTCAAGTGTAGGGTGAAACAAACTCTGATTTATTAAGAAACTGTGCAACCTTTTATACAGCAAGTGATGAGATCAGATTATAATCCAATCACATCCACCCTGCCTTCCCCAGACTTTCTGTCTTCACAACACCACAGGGCTTCCCCTGCTAATGAGCTCCAGACAGCCATAGTAGGAGCCTGGCCAGAAGGTCATTACCCTGGGCTCCTTCAGAGTACAATGGGAGATAACAAGGGATGGTGCCGACAGTCTTTTCATACACAAGTTACACATCATAACACGCTTAACAATAACCCAACACCAATACACATTTAACTCATAAACTGATCACCATGTCGTCACAAAATCTACTGAGCATTCTGTAGCAGGAGGACACTTCACAGAATAGCCACAATAGTGTCCCAACTCAAACATGTAATCACAGACCATATTCCACCCTTTAGAAGGGGGGTATATAGGGAACTTCTTCTTAAGAAACATAAGGTCCAATTAATTAATCGACAAGCCACTATACAGGCACTAGGGCTTAATGTAGATCTGGATTCATATTTGTTTTTGTAAATATTTAATTTTGATATGCTGCTTCTGTGCATTATTTGCTTCTTATTATGTTATTTTCACTTTTCCTTTTTAGGGTTCCAGCAGGCTGCAAAGAACAGATACGTTATATTCCCCGTTTAATCTGTATTCTAGCTTGTTATTTATTGTATGTATACATTCTGTTGTTGTATCATGGTATCTTAAGTTTTTACATTTTGTTAAAACTGTTACTTTAGCAACCATCCAAAATGTGTACAGTAATCTAAAGATTACCAATCTGACCAATGCACAAAAACCCAAGGTATTAAGATCTAGGGGGTTATTTACCGAGCTGCCAAATGCAGCCCAGTGAATGAAAGAGCCGAACCCTGTTCGGCTAGTCAATTCAGCCGATTACGATTGATTTCAGACATACATTGGCCGGCTTCAGCTCCCTTCAATTCAGCCGAAAATGCTCATCATGTTCGGCTGAGCCGAAGTGAAGAACACATTTGACTCAGTCGATTCAACATCTGGATCGGCTGAGCCGAACACCTGGCAGTTCACTTGCTGCTGTTAACCATTATTCTCATAGGGGCCGAACAGCAGTGAGTGAATAGCCAAATGCTGCCGAGTGCCATTCAGTTTGGTTATTCTGTTTGTTACGTCATGGCTGGATTCGACCATTTGTTGTCATACAATGACAGGCGACTCTCTTCAAATGACCTGAGGACAGTTGCATGACAACAAATAGGTGGGGTCAGCTGTAACATCACGGCTGACTCCTCCCATTTGTTTACATTCAGCCGTCACCTGTCAGAATTTCGTCGCATGCAGGCAGTTTGGTGTGCGTTGGGATTTTTTTTATTTCTACAAGTCAGCGGTGGCATGGACATCACTAGACAACGTGATTAACCTTGGATTACTTAATTGGATCATTTTTTTGAATTTTTTTATTTAAAGAAAATGTCAAAGACTTTTGTTGTGTTTTTTTTTTTTTTAATTAAAGTATTGTTTCTAAAAGTCTGGTCTCTTTATTTACATTTTTGTTTACTCTGTAGTGAATGAGTAGAGGTACAAGTACCCCTTACTCAATCGCAGGGGCAGCATCGGTTGTGGGGAAGAGGCCCTTGTCCCCATCAGCATTTGTTTTGTCAGACCATTCTCCCCACTTTGGCTGTGTCTTCGGCTCAGCCAAGCCAAATGCATATGCTTTGGCTGCCTTCGGCTGCTGTACACGCTATTGTGAATAGCCTGTACAGGTAAGTAGCTTATGTTTTTACATTCTTGGTTATTTAATTCCAGGAAAGCAATTTAATTTTTTACTATATAATGAAAAAAGTACCGTAAATTTCGGAAAAAAAAGTTTCCCTATGTTATGTTATAATACATCTATTATTACCCATATTTTTGGTAAAATATAAAAGAAGGGGTCACGTCGGATAAATAGAACCAAACATGCCAAGCCTTAAAATTGTGCGCGCCCGCAAAATCGCGAAAAACAACCACACCGAAAATGAACCATAGGCAACGCTTAAAAGGCTTTTATTGCTCATCAGTTTAGTGTTATCAGTAATTAATGGCCCTAAAATTATTGCTCTCACTCCGACGTTCACGGTCATATGTAACATGTGCAGCACAATAGGCCCAATCGTCGTTTTCGCACGTAGGCACACCCAACGCATATCTGCGTGTGTATGTGGGGGGCAGGGGACAAAAAAAATGTTGTGTTGTTTTCTAAAGATGAATGCTTTAATTTTTTATAAATTTTTTTCTTTTTACACAACTTTATTGCTATCACATAGGGGGCTACGAAGCCCCCTATGTGATAGCCAATTTACATGACAGGTCCTCTTTATGGAGACATCAGGGGTCTCCAAGACCCCTAATGTCACCTAGGGACCCCCAGAGAAGCTGATGAAGCAGAGATCTGCTTCACCAGCTTCTGAAGCTGGAGAGTGACAGAGGAATGCGGAAGTGATGTAATACACATCACTTCCTGCATTGGGGACCAGAGAGGAGATCAAATGGAGATTGTGTACCGAACTCCCTTTGATCTCCTGTCACAGATCTCCTGTCTCTAGAGACGCTCGAGCGCTTGAATGTAAAGCTCCCAAATAATCATTATAATGAAAATACAAAGCAGAATAAATGCAGAAAATAAGAGTTTGGTATCTATTTACTTGATGCAACCTCAACTTTAAAATTTTCCAGAAAAGTGGCTATTATATTGTGTTTATGTGTAGCAAAATAATGTAATTGTATTTTTTTTACTGAAAACATGGGTTTTATAAACAGTTGTGCTAATATTGTGTGACTACAACATTGAAACAACCATTTAATTCTACACAGTCTCAGCTATGTTTTGGGGGTTCAGTAGGTGGGGAAAATGCCTCAGTGTCAGTATGAGGAAGAATACTCCAGTGTCAGTGGCCAATAGGAAGAAAACAATGCCCCAGTCTCAGTGGCAGGGAAAAAAACCCCAGCGTTAGCGGAAGGAAGACTGCCTTGGATTAGTGTGAGGAAAAAATGCCCCAGTGTAAAAAAAAATGCCACATCGTTAGCGGTAGTAAAAAATCCATGTGCCACAGTGAAGGCAAAATGCCCTGATAGAAATGTGGTGCCACAACTTGAGCCCACTGCCCAAGGAGGCAACCTTGCATGCTCAACCACTCTTTCAAAGTCTGAAATTCAGTAAAACTTTATAATTGAATCCCATTGAGATATATGAGGGGATGGTTATGTTAGTGAATTCTGGCCATTTTTAGGGCTATTAGACAAACTACTGTAATAAAAAAAAGGAATGAGAAAAAATTAATAAAAAACTTATGAAACTAAAAAAAAAAAAAAAAGGAATGAGAAGCTGGGCAATGCCAAGGAGGATACGCACCAATGCAAAAAAATGTAAAAACTTTAAAGGGCAACTTAAAAAAATATACAAATGCTTTAGAAAACATGCTTGAGCATGCATTAAAGTAGTATTAGGTGCTTAGCCTTTTTTTTTCCAATATTGAATACAAATAAAACAAATATACATTGCCCATCAAAGTATTTCTTTACATTTTTGCCCAGGAAATTACAGTCATCATGTTTTCAAACAGCTCAAATTCTTTCATCTTGGCCTCCCTGAATTTCCTGTCTAGTACAAGATCACAAGGGACAGAGCAGTCTCCAGCAGCTGTCCATCTACTTGTATGGAGAAGGGAGGAGTGGGGAGCAGAGAGGAAGAAAGTGGATTGCCTCACTGTACCTGTGTCCATAAGACCATGCAACGGAAAGGAGCCACCCTAAACAACATATCAGAGCCAGTGCTCAGGCACCATCTTATTGTACAGAAAGCTAAAACCTATAAACATCAAAAAGCAGCATCCATTGTAAGTTTTTTTAACCAGCATTTGAAATAGCTTAAAAACCTTTTGACTTTAACCTCCCTGGCGGTATGATTATTCAGGATTTTAGCATTCCAAAGCGGTACATTGTTTTTCATGGAAATTTGTTGTTTTATATAATGTAGCATTTTCTGTGTATTCCCGCGTCTGGCTCGGGGTTACCGCTCCTGGTATTGAAAATTAACCCCGAGCCAGACTCGGGAATACCGCCAGAGAGGTTAAAGCTGTATGCGTTCTTACAGAACTGTACAATTTTCAAGGACAGACACCTACAGCATAAACTGGCAGCCCATTTTTGGCTGCAGAAAAGAGGCACTTAAAGAGGAACTTTACCCAAATCTTTGAATCGACAACAAATACACCCTCGGAAAAGTTTCCACAGGGACCTAAGAGTTTGTGATGTATTTATGCCTACTTTCACGGTGTCAGTCTTGCTTCCTTGTTCCAAAACTGACCAACAGGGCAGAGGAAAATTGATGGTATTGTATACAAGCTGTAGTGTTTGTTGTTCTTTCATATTGACTAATGAGTATCCAGGTTGTGGTACCAGGTCACTAACTTTTCTGGTTCATTCTCTCAAAACATGGCTGATGAATTTCAGTTCCTATGGGTTTTCTGTTTTTGTACAGACAGATTGGGCCTACCACCTGCTCATGTTTCTAATTTTGTATTTGTGCTGCTTCTAGGATGGATTTCACTGACAAATAACTTAGGTGATTGGGTAAGTGGAAATCATCCCATTTCTTGCATGTATGTAAAACATCCTGTTCTGTTTTGATCCTAGGTTTCCCTCCTGCGATAGCATGAATTGTCAGCAACTCATTCATTCATCGTTTTCTTCTACATGCTGAGCATAGAATCTATGGGAGAAACTTTGGCATCGCTTTTGTAGTACCTAAATATGCTGGCAGGGTATATGGGGTATGAATTGATTTCAGCTTCTTCCCGAATGTCTTCAGTTTTGCAGGTTCATTTTTGCAAATGTTATTTTTGTTACCCATGCCGAAATGGAACAATTTGAGTTGAATTTCTTTCAATGACCCGAATAATGCAATGAAAAGTGACCTGGCTAATTGCTGTGCTGCCTTCAGTAAAGTCCAGTTAGTTTTGTCTAAATTCTTTGTTTAGTTTTGGCCAATAATACCCTAGGTTCAGTAGTAAAACACAGTAATTGGAGAGGTAATTTACAGTTTGCTAAGTTCAAACCTAAAATTGGTGGTCAAATGGTTGCTCACTTTGGAATGACGGCGTGCATTTGAATGACATTGGTCAATATCCTAAATTTAGCTATGCATTCTGATATTGATTAAGCACTAGCTTTGGTGTATGTTGCTTCAGTTAAAGTTTGATGCATGTATGATGGGGTTACTTTGCTAGCAGTCAAATGGTTTATCATTGATAGCTGTCTGGAACTTGTGATTAGTAGAGGGCTTTAGTTCATGTTATGTTGGGTGCTTACAGTTCATCTGTGACTGGCACTGGTTTGTTATCATTAACTGTATGTCATCAGTTAGTTTGCTAATTTGTTTAGGACAAGTATTGTAGATCATTAAATCATTAAAGCTGGGGCTTGCCCTTTCAAAGTAAGGTAAGGCAGGTAAGGCACATTTGTTAGTATGGATAACAGATTACTGTGCATTTTAGCAGTCATGTATAAACCCTTGAGCTGTAGTGAAAGAGACCTTTAACTGTTCGAAGCATAGTTGTGAGGCTTATGCTCCATTGATATTCAAGAAAGTGTATTATAACTGGTTAGCACCTTTAAAGGTGGAAGACCACCAGGTGGGGAGGGAATCAGGAGGTAGAATGCTTACACATGGGTGCAAGGAAAGTTCATATTTACAGCCACTGGATGGCTTTCCTGCCTCCAGATGATTTTGCACCCCAACCGCCCCCCCTCGCCTTATTTCTAGTGACCTCAGTAGGTCACACAGATAAGTTACAATATCAGTATCTCTTATGATATGTTTATTGAAGAATGTCACAGCATGTCATTACAAGCTAATGTTACGGGACCTGGCAGGGACCCTTCATCAGAGTGACATAGTGCCTGTGAGGTCCCGAAACGTTAGCTTCTAATGACATGCTGTGGAATTCTTCAATAAACATATCAAAGAGATATTGATATCGGAACTTATCTGTGTGTGTGCCGGCGACCTACTGAAATTATCCTGAGTTCTTCACAGCTCCATCCGCGTGATCACCATGAGCACCACCAACATTGAAAGGAGTGCAGGTGGTTCTTGGAAACAATTATTTCTAGTGACTTCTTCAAATGTATCACACTTCATTCAATCCAGGCACAAAACTGCTCACCCTTCCAAGCACTACATTTTTCCAAAGGGCAGACAACAGAACATAGAAGAAAATTGTAAAAGAGAGTGCACTGGATAGAGCAGATGATTCTTTTTTTTTTTTTCAGATGATTTTTCCTATTTTTTAGAGACCGTCACAGCTTTTTATTGGTGTTATTTTGACAGTGGTCAAATGGCCTATGAATGGTGCCCTTGGTGATGGTGGTTGAATGATGGTTAAGACCGGCTTTTAATCCATGTCATGGTGTCTGCTCACAGGCCTCTACTGCCTCTAAAATTCAGGTATTTTCCAGGTGAATGACTGGGGGAGTCATGTATGCAGGATTGTAATATGAAGATCCAGCCGAATAAGGCCAAAAAATGTTTTGAATAGAGGTGGAAAAGATTAATACCTATAATGTTGGTTATTTAGTTACCTTATTTAGTTACAGCCGGACCCTGTTGCAGGATATCGCAGCCCAGCTCTCGGCACCCTGGACTCGCTTCCTTAAAGGCACAGTACACCAGAACAACCACTCAACAACTACCAGCTGCCTTCCGGAATACTAGGCATTTTCACGAGTACTTATACTAATGCCCCGATAATAAACGCAGATTCTGGTGTTCTGTCGAATGCCGACGTAGTCGAATTTGCCGACCTCAGCATCTGCGCTTGCACACAGACCAATATTATCGAGGAAACCGGGATTTATTTACAAAGTATTTTGTTTAAATCGTTAATAATGACTGAAAAATGGCCTGGATGGGAAGGGGGTTTAACACCGCGGATGTCAACTGGTTAATAATATTCCATCCATCATTCAATGCCACTCATCATTTCCTGCCATGGACGGCATTTTATTAACAGTCACAATTAACCATTACAAACAAATACTTTGTAAATAAATGGCGGTTTCCTCATTAATCCCGTAGTACGTAAGCGCAGATACTGGGTCGGCGTTCGACAGAACACCAGCACTAAAATTTTAAACAAGCGGTTGCTGCGGACCTCGGCAGCCTTCCTGTTAACCATGCGGTGCCATGGCGGTTGGGGGGGCCCTACGTGGGGTTGGGGGGGCCCTTCATGGTTTCTTGCACCGGGGCCCTGAAGGTTCTAGTTATGCCACTGGTAGTAGCGCTCTCAATACATTTTGTCTCTACTAGGTTACTACAGGGTTCCGCTCCCTGTTTCTTATAGAGCTTGCAAACTGTATTTCCTGCCCGTGAACATTCCTCTAACAAGTTGTTATCCCTTGGTAGTGCGCTCGTCCATTTCTTCCTTTTGTTTAAAAACAAATTTAAAGTCACACATGAAAAAGAATTTTTAAAAAAAATATATTTTTTTTGAAAGTCCCCACCCATACATAACATGCGTCAGGTGCGCGTATACGTGCGAAAACGACAATTGCGCCCATTACGCCACACATGTTACATATCGCCGCGAACGTCGCAGTGAGAGCAATAATTCTAGGGCCATCAATCACTGATAACACTAAACGGATGAGCGGTAAAAACTTTTAAATCGTCGCCCATGGTCAAGTTTGGGTATGGTAGTTTTCTGCGATTTCGCGGGTGCACGCAATTTTAAGGCTTGACATGTTTGGCGTCTATTTACCTGACATGACCCCGTCTTTTATATTTTACCAAAAAAGTGGGTAATAATAATTGTAATATAACAAAATGTTTTTTAAAAAAAAGTTTTTTTCTTCAAAATTTTCAGTAATTTTTCCTTAATATAGTAAAAAATAAAAACTTCAGTGATGATTAAATAGCACCAAAAGAAAGCTCTATCTGTCCCCAAAAAATGGTATAAAATTAATTTCAGCACAGCGTTGCATGTTGGAATAAACGTCAGTCAAAGTACCGCAGTGCTGACTATTGAAAAATGGCCTGGCCAGGAAGTGGTCTTCAAATGTTAAGGAAAACTTCAAAGGGGTGTCATTTAGTTCTAAACCCCCTACCACCTTATAAACACATATATTAAATGTGTTGTAATTTCTTGCCATGAAGTATATCTTGTAGAACATTTCAGTGCAGGTTTAAAGATATTGTAGCACTAAGGTGACCCCATTTCCCATGTAAGGCTTAACACTTCTAATCTGCAGCTGTAATTATTGTAAGATCCTGCAGTGCCATCTATTGGTACACTTGAAAACCGATTAACATGATGTTGCTTATGACAAAAATGAAAGAAAACAGTCACCTAAAGGTAGAGAAGCATGAAATATACAAATGTGAAAAATAATCAATGACTGAAGTGACTTGCTTGTTGTTATTGGTGACATTTTACAAAAAGTATGCTTACCAATAGAAGAGGGGTAGGACATCTTCTAAGCCTGGTCCTAGTTAAATTGTATGTATAGCTAAAACTTTTTTTTAGGTTCATGCCTGTCATGAGATGCACGTAACATGGTGAGCTGGTTTCAACAGATATTTATTTTAGAGCTTAACATGAAGGGTGCATCCTACTCCCAGTATTGTCTCTCGTGCTCTGCCCTTAGGGGTGCCCCTTCCTCTAATGTCATTCCAGCTCTCAACACACCTCACCACTTTTAGAATCAATAAATTTGTTTTATTTTACAAAACAACAAAACATTTAAACACAAGAACACATCAATGCAGGTAAAGGTACAATACTATGTTGGACATCGGGGTAGACTACCCTAGTCCACAGTGACTGTGGGATTATTCTGCCCATTCTTCAAGTCACTGTTCTAGCTACAGTACTAATCACGGTAGCATGCTGGAAGCTTCACAACTCTACCACTTGAAGTCATTTTGCAAAGACCTTCTCCGAATCCTTGTGAAAGTGGTTGTTAGTCCAATGGAGGCAGCGATGTGTCCCCACCTGAATCTTGTTGTGGGGTGTACACCTCTTAAGACTGGGGATTGCACCGGCTGTGGGTGCAAATTCTCGGCACCTAACTCCTCGGGCACTGGCTGAAGGAGCCTTCTATTGCGGTGGGCAACAGTCACTCCTTCTGTGCGCACCTTGGCTCTGGGGAATGGCCTATTACTGTAGCCAGTGTTTTTAACCTCTTTTCATCATTCAGTTTGACTCTGGCATTCTGGCCCGGCTACAGCTCAGGCAGAGGGCGAGCGGGAGTGTCTCCTATCATAAAAGAATCCATATCTCCCCTTCGCCTCCTCATCCCTCCTCCGAACATCCTCCGAGAGAATAGTGAAGGCAGCCTGGAATGCACCCACAGAAGGCAATTTGGTACGAATCTGTCGCCCCAACTTCACCTGTGCAGGGCTACATCCTGTGGCTTGAAACTGTGTCACCCTGTAAGCCAGGAGTGCTAAATAAGGTTCTGGTTGCTTTAAGACAAACTTGGTGGTCTGAACTGCCCTCTCAGTCATCCCATTGGCCTGTGGGTAATGTGGACTGGAGGTAGAGTGAAGGAAATCCTATTCTCTCATGAAGGATTTGAACTCCCCTGAAGTGAACTGCATCCCATTGTCGCTCACCAACTATGGGGTAAGTATACCCCACCGGGCAAACATGCTTTTCAAGTGGGTGATGAAAGCCATGCTGGTTGTCTCACCTAATGGTGCAATTTCAAGATACCTGGAGTAGTAGTCTACAACAACCAGATATTTTTTTGTCCATTGAGTTCACACAAATCAACAGCTATGTTCTGCCAGGGGGCCCGCAGGCAACTGGGTAGATTTTAGAGACTCTCTCCTCTGCGTAGACCGGCATTCACGGCAAAAGGCACATTTTGATATGTACTGATTCCAGGCCACCACACTACCGTGGTTGCTCTTTCCCTACACTTTGAAATCCCCAAATGACCATCATGAATTTGACTCAGCATTTCTTGCCGCATACTGGCAGGTCTTGAAAAAGCACCAAACCCCCCAGTTCTGTGAGATGCGCTCTCTTTGACTGCAAGGCGCTCAGCGACATCCATCCTGCTCAGCTCTTGGACCAGCCATTTTGTATCAAATTATAATAATAATTGTGCTGCGCTTCAACTAGAACAACAAATAAACAAATCTCTATAATAAATATGTGCTAAACAATACATGCAATCAGGGTGTTCACAATTGCTCTTCTTGTAAATATCAATCCTAAATAATATCCCTCTGGAAAGTTCAATCATATATTTCATGTTCAGATGTGCACAAATGTGGAATCACACGTATAAAGTGCTCAAGATTTGTCCCAAGTGCACCACACTCTTTATCCTTCCACAGTGTGTCACGATTCAGCAAGGGGTACCGGTTTGGATCACAGCTGCGGAACTGTTATGGAGAAGGGCTATGGGATTGCATCAGATAGACGGTTCCCTAATACACCAAGTGTGATGGGGAACCGTTCCACATCATGTATCCAAGCCGGTTTGGAAACAAGGCTTAGTACAAGGGTTCTATTATGGTGTTTAGTCTGACTACCTGCGGGGCGTGATGTTTCTGTAGTTCCCTAATGGTAGCGAACAGGAGTATTCCACTTCAGGATGCAATCACTTTAGTTTAGCAGTACAAGCAGTTATAGTTCCTTAGCAGTATGTTATAGGGCAGTGGTGGAGAACCTTGGCACTCCAGCTGTGCCAAAACTACAAATCCCAACATGCATCTGCACCTGGGAGTTATGTCTGTGGCTGTCAGAGCCTTGCAATGCCTCATGGGACTTGTAGTTCCAAAACAGCTTGAGTGCCAAGGTTTGCCATCACTGTTATAGGGTAACATTAACCTCAGCAATTGGACAATCCTACTAAGCAGACTCCGCATATAGGTATATGAGCAGCAGTATTCCACAACAGGATGCAATCACTCTAGTTCAGCAGTACAAGCAGTTCAAGTTCCTTAGCAGTATGTTATAGGGTAACAGTAATCCTCTGGGGTAACAGTAATCCTCAGCAACTGAACAATCCTATTAAGCAGACTCAGCATATAGGTATTTAAGCAGCAGTATTCCACAACAGGATGTAATCACATATAGCCTTGCAATTCATAGGCAGATATAGAGTGCCCTAGTACTTGCGGTTGGGCTGTTTGTGTTGAGGAGTCCCTTCCGTCCTGCTGGGCTGAGCGGCTGGTTTGGAGGAGGCTGAGTCTCCGTCAGGACATCCACGGCAGTGCAAGGTATGAGAGGCCAGTAGGGTTCAGTGGCATGTGCGGAGACAACGCTCGACGTTCCACATTGACAGAACGCCGAGTCTGTGTCTCCGCAGCGGTTTTAAGGGGAAGCCGCGGTCAGGCATGGTCGACGCGGCGCTGGAGGGGACGGATGCGCCGGTTACGACCCTGACACAGTGAAATTTCTTTATACAAAGTCCATACACCAATTCCAATTATCATCCAGGTGCCCGCCCCTCTTAGTGGGCCTCTCACCTTATAAGTAGACCTAGGCAGGTCTAAAATCACTTTAAAGGATTTCCAATCGATCTTATTCAGAGGCCGCAATCGTTACACAGAAAATTACGTCAGCATGTCATCACGACCATATCCAATAAAATATAAAAACAGCCCATAGCATAAAACCGTAAAATTAAAAAATTCCTCTATTTAAAAAACTAGTCACATAAGGAAAGTTGAAATAAAACTTCAAGTAAAATGTATGCCCGTCAACTCTCTCTCTCCGTGCCACCGTATTCTCTGGCTGCAAAACATATCAAACAGGAGCTGTCTATCAAATCCACGTCTGCAAGACTCCGCCCTACACGTTATATCACAATGAAGACAGATGAAGTAAATTGTGATGTTACGCATTGAGCGGAGTCTCAGGCCCAAACCCCACCCCGACACTCCTTTTCAATTTAGGCGTATTTTGTCTCTGCCACTGCCAATGTACGAGAGCAGTAGGCAATGGGCTGTAACTTGCCCTCATTCAGTTGCAGAAGGGTGGCTCCTAGCTCATAACTGCCAGCATCCACACTCACCACAGTCTTTTTAGAAGGGCCATAGAACCCCAACACAGGGGTGGACCCAACATTGACTTGACCAGTGCAAAGGCCTCCTCTTGTGGAGATCGCCAGATCCAAGCAACATCCTTCTTCAACAATTCTGTAATAGGAAGTAACACCGAAGACAAGTCTGGTAGAAACTTGCCCACGTAATTCACAATGCCCAGTATTTGTCTCAGTTCATGTACATCAGAAGGACTTTTCATTTTTTCAATAGCAAGAACTTTACTGGAATCTGGCTTAATACCATCTCCGCTAATGATATGACCAAAGTAGCACAGTTCTTTTTCCCCAAAGTGACATTTATCTTTGTTCAGTTTCAGTCCAGACTCTTTTATAGTTTGCAGTACACGATGCAGCCGCTGATCATGCTCTTCTTGAGTGGACCCATATACTAGGATGTCGTCCATGACTACTACAGTGCCCTCATGGTCCCTCAGGGGGTAACTCATCTCTCTTTGGAAAATCTATGGGGCAGAAGATATTCCGAAGGGGAGTCTGCGAAAACAAAACCGACCTACTGGTGTAATAAAGCTAGTCAGCTTGCGGCTCCCCGGGTCAAGGGGTATCTGCCAAAATCCACTGGAAGCATCAAGTGTGGAAAATAATTTAGCCCCTGACAACTCCATCTTGGAGCACATGTGGCAAAAGATAAAATTGGGTGCAGGTTTGTCAGGAGGAAGCCCAACCTCCCTTAAAGGCACAGGTACGCACAAGGGACCCCGCACATCACAATGGCAGCTGAGACCCCCCATACGTGACTGCAACAAATCAGTCAAGCAAAACAAATGGCAAACACACTCATCAATTTGTTACCAGCTTTACAGCAAGGTGCACATGGAAGGGCTTTATACAGTAACATCAACAGTAACCCCCGTTAGTAAATGAGTACAAGTACTACAAGTATTAGTGAATGAGTACAAGTACCCCTTACTCACAAGGGGGGTGGCATCTGAGCGCCCCCTTTATGAAAGGGGGTACCCAGATGCAAATGACCCCCCCTGTGCACAGACCCCCACAACCACCGGGTCAGGGTTGTGGGGAAGAGGCCCTTGTCCCCATCGGCAACTGTTCAAGACAGAGCTGTCAGTCAGGCCACAGCTCAGCCAATCAGTGCTTTGAGGGGGCAAGGTTGAATGCTTTAGTTCAGGTTAATTGTATGATATTGCGAAAAGATAACAGCATTGCGTCATACTGTTGTGATGTGCTAATAAACTAGCTTTACACATATAAAGGATTACTTATTAAAACTGGAGCAGTTGTCAATGGCAGTCAATGGAGCACTGAATCTAGAGCAGTTGTCAATGGCAACCAATTGGCTTTTCTCTTTTCAAAGCTTAACAGAACAAACTGAAGAGTGAAGCTGATTGGTTGCCATGTACAACTGCTCCAGATTCTATCTGCTCCATTTCTCATAAATAAATTCCTCTCATTGTTTACCTTTGTAACACTGGTGACACCTAATGGTCAAAACGAAGTACTGCTTCTACTGCGGATAAACCTAGTAGTTATAACACAACATATGTGTCTAGGTATGGGGTAGGCACCTCCACACTGGCAGAACTACCAGGGTCACAGCAGTCGCATGCCACAATTGCCTCCTGGGACTATAAACATGCACAACCTTGGTAATTACCGTGGTGCTGATATTGCCTCCTGGGACTACACACATGCACTACCCAGGTAACCACGAGGCGCTGTCATTTTTGAGCAAATCAAGTTTATTAGTTTAAAGTTGAACATGACATACATCAGATATATAGACAAATGTGACCATGTATAGTGTGGTCTACAAGGTCTAGTACATACCAGCTTAGTCAGGGATTGCAAAGATTTCTAATAGCGACAGCAAAATGATCCTAATCGGCATTCAGCCCATTACAAGACTGGAGTAGGGTAGACCACAACAATGTAAAACACAAGGATACAGGGAGGGGAGGGTAATGAACCATGATACACAAGACAAGACAGGACATCAAAGTTACCAGGAGAGGGCGAGTAGCGGGGATAGTTCTGGGGGACCCATTGTTGGGAAGTAAGGGCCAGTTCACAATCATTCACATAAAGAGCAGGTGAAATACATAAATCCATCAGCAGTACAAAAGATCTTACATATTGACAGTGACCAATAGCTCATTTAAAATGTCAGAATCCTAAAAGTAGATCCATGATCCCACCCGCCTGAAAGATTCACAGCAATCAGTATCTACAGGGACCATTTTCTCCATACACATAATATCGTTTAGGCTGTTCAACCATGCAAGCATAGGGGGGAGCCTGGGTGGACTTCCAGTGTCCCGCAATGACCTGTCGGGCTGCGAAGAGGAAAAACCTCAGATTTCTTGGCTTTCGAAATTGAGTTAGGGGACAGGGATAATAGAGTCAGAGTAGGAGTATTGACTGTGGTCAAGGAGTGTGCTTTTTCATATAAATGGCTAAGACGTTGTCCCAAAAGCCCTTTATCTAGGGGCATAGGGACAAGACCACCACACATGTAAGTATGTACCATCAGCTGATTGATATCTCCAACACGTCTGCGCCACCGAAGGGAACATATGATGGAGCCGTACTGGAGTGAAGTACCATCTGGAGAGCAGTTTGAAGTTGCGTTCCTGTAATTTACAAGACATTGCCTGGCTATGCGTGAATACGAAGACCTTACCCCAATCCATTGGGGTCAAGGCGGAGTCTACATCCCTAGTCCATGTGTGAGTGTAAGAGGGTAGTGCTGTGGAGTAATGAGAAAGAAACACCTGGTATAATAAAGATATGAGGTGGGTCGAGGGGTAGGAGCGATGCACAACAACTCAAAAGGCGTGAGGGTTTGGGAAGGATCAGAAATGGAGTGTATCGAGCGGTAGTAACTAGTCAGTTGAATATCCGACAGCCAAGCCCTATCGTCTAGAGAACATTGAGAAAGAACAGTCCTATAAGGAATTAGGGCATCACCTCACAGGACGTATTATGATGGTGGCTAAAATTGGCGGTCCCAACCCAAAAAAGAGGGAGCGTGCATACCAGGAGGGAATTGAGGGTTGTCCAGTAGGGGAGTCAAGGGGCTGGGCAAAGAAGAAAGTTGTAATGGAGTATAAGAGTGATGGCAACACCACAGAACAAGGAGAGACCAATCTGTGCTGCCACCCATGTTTGATAAGGGGACCCATAACATTGCCTAAGAATGGAGTGGGGAGGTCGAAAATTCAAGGGACACCCATTGTTTATGGGGAGCATTATAAAACCAATCCAACACCCTCGTCAGCAAGGAAGCTTTGTAATACAGGAGGAAATCAGGCAGACCGGCACACACTCTCGTTTTGGGTCTCGTCAAAAGGCAGTAATTAAGTCTGGGCTTGGTGGAATTCCACACAAAAGTTTGGAAGATATGCTTCAGCTTAACCTCCCTGGCGGTATTCCCGAGTGTAGCTCGGGGTTACGTTTCCATACCATAAGCGGTAACCCCGAGCTACACTCGGGAAAGCTGCATAGCATTTACTTACCTTGTCCCTCAAGCCACGCTGTGTTTTGCGGCCGATGCCGGCTTCCGGGTTCCTTCGCTTGCGAGCGTACGCGTCGCAGGGGGGCGGAACCGGCGGGATATTTAAAAAAATGAATAAATAAAAATGACAAAGACGAAAAACATTAGAAAAAAGAATAGACCGAAAAATGACATGAAAAAAATTAAAAATCATACCGCCAGGGAGGTTAAGAAAGAAAGAGCGTGATAGGCATTTAGGGACAGTTTGGAAAAGATATAAAAATTTGGGCAAGATATCCATTTTAATCACATTTATGCGTCCAAAACAGGAGAGGGGGCGAGACCTCCAAGATTGGAGGTCCACCCCTGTCCTAACCAGGAGTGGTACATAATTGAGTTCGTACATGCGGGACAGGTCAGAGGGTACACTGATACTGAGTTATTTAAGAGAGGAGGGTTGCAAAGAAAAAAAAGGGAAATGAGAGCGAAGAGAGGACACCACCCAACTAGAGAGAGAGATATTAAGCATTTCCGATTTATCATAATTCACTCTGAAATTACTAACAGAACTGAAAGAGGAAAGTTCCAGAAGGATAGTTGGTTATGAAAGGGAGGGTTGAGTTATATACAGAAGTAGATCGTCAGCATACAATGCCAATTTAAATTCACTGGAGCCCACAGAGATACCATGTATAGAAGGGTTTGCACAAATGACAGAAGCCAAGTGCTCCATTGTGAGCATAAATAGCAAGGGGGATAGGGGACAACCCTGGCGGGTGCCATTTGAAATCTTAATTGGGTCGGAGAGTATGCCGTTGGCACACACTTGGGCATATGGAGTGAAATATAGAGCCATTATTTTAGATATGAAAGAGGCACCGAGCCCCAGTTGAATTAAAGAAGCATGAAGGAAGTGCCAACCCACCCTGCCAAACGCTGAGGAGAAGGATTTTAAAAATCTCGCTGTATACCCATCAGGGCCGGGGCCTTCCCATTTTTCGCGATTTTGATGACACTAACTAATTCTTCAATGGTGAGAGGGGATTCCAGGGCTGTGCAAACCCCAGGAGGTATGGAGGGTAAGGGAGTCTTGGCCAAGTATGCAGTTATGGAAGGTGCATCATGTTGAGAGGGGCAAGAGGGTTCAAAGGAGTCTAAATTATATAATCTGGAGTAATAATTATAGGAAGATTGGAGGACAGCAGTGTTAGAGTGCACAATAGCACCCTCGAGAGAACGTATGGAGAGAATGGAATGTTGTCCCTGGCGTGGGTGTATAGTGCGGGCTAGAAAGGAGCTACATGGGGGCGTGGCCTAGCTATGGTGGTGTGAAGATGCAGCTCATTTGAGCTCTGCTGTCAACCGAGCATCTTTCAGTTGATCACCCTTAACTGAGTATCCAAATAAATGGCTACGAAGGGCAAACCACCCAAAGCCACCAGCGGACAGAAAACTGGGAACCTACATCAGTTTTTCACATCCCCGGCTATCTCCACCCGCTCATCTACGGCAAGCCGCATGGCTGAGGATTTCCCCGGCCCCAGCATGGACTTCACTGCGCACCCGCAGCTAGACGCTACCCGAGCCCTGCAGGCCTCTACTCCGCATCACCTGTTGGCTGGAGAGATATCCTCTATCTTGCTCTCCCTACCGACCAAACAGGACATGGCTGACATTGTCTCCCGGATGGAGGAAGCACTCAAACGGCATATAGTCGAGATGTCGACTGCGGTGAGCCACTTAGAGGACCATGTGATCTCGCTCCGCTCAGATCATGATACCATCGTCCAGCGGTTGGTTACACTAGAATCTAAGGTCGCGCTTCAGGAGTCACAACTCACCTCGGTGGCGCTGGCACACGATGATCTCGAAAACCGCTCGCGCCGCAACAATGTGAAGCTGCGAGGTATGCAGGAATCGATATTGCCTACCGAACTTCGCGCCACGGTCTCCCGAATCCTTAACGAGCTATTAGATAAGCCCCCAAAAGCCCCACTAGAGCTGGACCATGTAAACCGGGTTGGAGGCCGCGACCTGATGGAGATGTCCGACCCATAGACATCCTCTCCTGCATTCATTACTCCACTGTGAAGGAGGCCGTCCTTCGCCACGCCTGGCGGAAAGGCTCGATCAACTGTGAGGACTCAGAGGTCACCCTACTACCAGACTTATCCAGACGTACCTTGCAGATGCGCCGGACATTGCAGCCGCTTCTAACTGTAATGCTATCCATTCTGCCTTAATGTATGTAGAAATGGAGAGATATTTAACCTACGACACCCGGATCAACTGACGTCTCTCTTCTCGTTTTTGGAGACTGCCCCAGTGGAGATCCAGGACTGGCTTTACCCTGACCTTCTAGACGCTCAGCGTACCATACCCCAGCGCATCCATCGGCGAGGACCTTTCAACAACGGCACGCAATCTGGACCTCCAGCTCCCCTAACCCTGGACGCAGACCTCCATGACCCTGCGAGTGACCCAAAGTCCCCGGAGAAGTGAAAAACTTGCTCGGAAACCCCGCTCCCGGCTATAATCTACCGAGATAACCACAACATTTGATGACACCCTCCATTGCACCATGTTCTTAGGTCACTGCATGACTATCACCCCCACCCTCTTACCCAGACCCACTGAGCTGACCCCGGTGATGCTATCCTGTGGATAACAGCTTCGATGGGTGACGTATAGCACTATAAACTGTGTGGGACACAATGTTTATTTATTATTATCTATTCTGTTTCCTGGAGGGGTCTGGGGCCCCCCGATCCCCCAATACTTGGGTGTGAGGCGATCGGGAGACACATGGGCAATGATTTGGCCGTGACACGCAGGGAACATGGATTGGTAGATTGATGTTTGACCCTCTGCCTGTTTTCTTTGTGTTTTTTTTTTGTATATACTTAGCCTGGTTCTCACCTATTGCTGCCAATAACCCTACCCGTCCCTACCTCCCCCCCATCCCCCTCCTCCCCTGGCTGCTGATCTCTCGTAGGGGGGCTTGGTATGGGCCGCGACTTCACGCGCCAGGCATTGCACATGGCTACTGGGTGACCGGCTATACTCCATGCTCCATTATGAGTGTGTCCATAACCCCTTGACTTCCTGCGATAGCGGTGGCTGGGCTAAGTAGATTACTTACTAGTAGATAAACTGTTATCTAATTGACCTAAGAGCTCTCTCATATCTTTTGTTTCAGTTAGGATTTGTATTTGTTATGAAGTTATAAGATGCTTATGTTGGTAGCATCTTGATGCTATGATTCATAGTATGTATTAAGTATTTCTTTTTTAATATACACTGCTGTAGCTTACCTGTGACCCCCCAATAGGTTAGGGTTCCCCGCCGCCTCCACGTACGTTTGGAGACTGCGGTGACCCAATTGGATGGTAGTCCAGCCGTGTATAGGTGAATACTTTTTTTTTTCTTCTTTTTTTTCCCATTCATTGAGCGCGTACTGAACCACCTGTCGGAGTTCCGGGAGGGGATAGTGATCCTGGGAGGAGATTTTAATCTCGTCCTGGACCCTAATCTAGACTCCTCACGTACCTCCACCCACCTCTCTTTAGCAGCTCTTAAACGTCTCAAGAATGTCCTCTTTTCTCACCAATTGACAGATGTGTGGCGCCTACAACATCCCTCAACCCGTGACTACACATTCTTCTCGCCCTTGCATCAAAGTTATACCCGCGTTGATTGTTTTTTCATGCACCATAGCCAATTGGCCAGGACGCAGGTCGCGACGCAGAGGTGGGCAATATTGCCCTATCAGATCATGCACCCGTCCTACTGACCTTAGCTCTGGACGATCTAGCGCCCAGTCCCTGGCAGTGGAGATTGAATGATACCCTGCTCCAGGAGCCTGAATTTGCTGACTCCTTGGAGCAGAGCCTCTCCCTGTTCTTTTCTGAGAACTCCACACCAGATATCTCCCCATGCATGGTATGGGAGGCACACAAGGCGACTGTCAGGGGCCTGCTGATTGCGCGAGGCTCCCAGCTTAAAAAACAGTGCTTAAAAGATATTGCCTCCCTTTTAACGAGGATCCACTCTCTGGAAACTCGTCACAAACTTACAGCGGACGCTATCATTAGCGCACAGCTTTGCTGAGTGAGGGAACAACTTCGCTCCTTGTGTACTTTTAAAGCGAAAGCATCTCTGCTCAAATGTCGCCGTACCTTTTATGAGTACGGCAACCAGTGTGGGAAATATCTTGCGAGAGCGGTTCGCAAACAGCAGGCCCGGACATTTGTCCCCTTTATCACTTCTCCCGCAGGTTTTAAACGCTCACTCCCATTGGAGATAGCAGAAACTTTTGCGGATTATTACGGAAGTCTGTATAATCTTACGCACCCCACCTCCCCATGTGGAGACCCCTCGCGTTTGACCCGCATGAAGCAATATATCCAGCGATCGGAAATTCCCTCCCTCCTACCAGCAAGCAGCTCATTACTGGAAGCCCCAATATCTGTAATAGAATTAGAACAAGCCATACAACTTACTCAAACTAGTAAAGCCCCGGGCCCGGATGGCTTCTCCTTACTGTATTACAAACGCTTCCTCCAGATTCTCTCCACGCCTTTTTTGGGAGCACTTAACTCACTACAAATGGGCAGTACCCCTTCCCCCGGACTCTCTCATGGCACACATTACGGTCATCCCCAAGAGACCCTGCCCTTTGTCCTAGCTATAGGCCGATATCCCTACTCAATACTGATATCAAACTCTTTGCTAAAATCCTATACCTCCGTCTGGTTCCCCATATAGGAGAGCCCTGGTAGGTATAAAGCCCAGACCAAATGGGCTTTATACCTACCAGGGAAGCGAGGGATAACACCACGCGAGCGCTGGGGTGCTCCACTCGGCCCGGTCGGCGCCAAACCGCGCGTGTTTTTATCCACAGACGCGGAGAAGGCGTTCGACCGGGTAGACTGGGAGTTCCTCCGGCTCACCCCTGAGTCGATCGGAGTGGGACCCTGTATGCGCTCTTGGATTAGCTCCCTTTACTCCTGTGACGACATGGTAATCAGTTTAGGAGTTAAATGTGTATTGGTGTTGAGTTATGTTTGAGTGCGTTCTGCTGTGTGACCTGGTTATGCAAAGACTATCAGCACCATCCCTCGTTATCTCCCATTGTTCTCTGAGGGAGCTCAGAACAATGACATTCTGGCCAGGCTACTGCTATGGCTGTCTGGAGTTCGTTAGCAGGTGGACACCTGTGGTGTTGAGCAGACCGATTGTCTGGGAGGGGAGGGTGGATGTGTGGGGATTATATTAGGGTGGATGTGATGGGATTATATTCTGATTTCATCACTTGCTGTATAAAAGTTTGTGCAGTTGCTCAATAAAGCAGAGTTTGTTTCACCTACACTCAAGCCTTGGCTAGTGACTGGGGAAACTGGGAGCTAAGGATCTTCAGGTTGCGATATCTCCTCAGCAAGGAAGAAGATAGCGGTGGACATACTCCTCCTGAGTACGGGGGTCCGTCACAACTCCCACCCGGCGGCCCGAGTACGGGTCAACGGCGCTAACGAGCTAACCCAGATATCCGAGGTGTGATGGAGGGGACTAACCATCATAAAATCGCAGCCTTTACGGATGACCTTTTTTTCTTGTCCTCCCCAGATATCTCTATTCCTGCCCTTCTCCAGGAGTTTGGTATTTATGGAGACCTCTCAAATTTTAGAATAAACTCCCATAAATCTGAGGCACTCCATGTATCCCTTGTGGGACCATGCCTCCAGAGAGTTCTCCACAACTTTCCCTTTAAATGGGCACCGACCGCGATTAAATATCTGGGTATACTTCTACCCAAAGATATATCCCAAACATTCATATTGAACTTCCCTCCGCTTCTGCAGCGCATAACTGCAGACCTTGAGGCGTGGACCAAAAATACCTTCTCGTGGATGGGAAGATGTAACATACTAAAGCAGTCTATCCCCCCTAGACTACTCTACCCCCTTCAAGCCCTCCCGATTCTCATCCCCACACCTTTTTTCCGTAAAATTAAAAAGCTTTTCACAGGGTTTGTCTGGTCACAGAGACCAGCCAGGCTCAGCTACGATATTCTGCGTAGACCCAAACAACAGGGCGGGATGTTACTGCCAGATGTACGACAGTACTATGTGGCGGCCCACCTGACACGTATAGTAGACTGGTGCCACAACTCCCAAACCAAACTCTGGGTGGACCTGGAACAATCGCTTGCAGATGTCCCTTTAGCCAATCTCCCTTGGTGTATCACTTCCTTACCTCCACAATTACAATCCCACCCCACCATTGGCCCCACGGTCAAGATTGCACAGTCCATTTTTAAGGGAGGTAGGATCTCTCCCTTTCCTTCACCTCTCACTCCCACTTTAGACAATCCGGCATTCCCACCGGGTATAGGTGCCTTCACGTACCCGGCCCTACGGAGACTTGGAAAAGATAAGGCCAAACACTTCTTGACTGACACGACTAGACCCTCAACCAACACTCTCTGCACTAACCCGGATTATGGCCCTCTTGATTTTTGGTCAGCAGTGCGATTGTCCCATTTCCGGCACGCGAACCACGCAACGGCGACACCCCTGTTGTTCCCTTACACCATTTAAGCAACTTTGCTCACAAGATAAGCCTTCCCGATACACTCTTTCCCTCTGCTACAGATTGTTGATCCAACCAGCGGACCCAGACCACTTGTGGTTTATTTCACGATGGGAGGGAGAACTACAGACCAGCTTCACCCCGGAAGCTACGGAGAAGTTACTCATACTCTCGTACCGTTCTTCGATTAGTAATAGATACCAAGAGTCGGGCTATAAGATCGTGACTAGATGGTACCGTACTCCACAATCCCTTCACACACTATTCCCTGAGTCACCTGACCTATGTTGGCGCTGCCAACAATCCGGGGCAGGAATGTTACACATCTTCTGGTCCTGCCCGGCCCTCCGACGGTTTTGGAAACAAGTGCGCGCTCTCGCTCAGAAATTTACGGACGTCCAGGTGCCTGAAGACCCGACATTCTTTCTCCTCCACCATAACACCATCCCGCTGCGCTCCTATACCCACTCCTTGATCAGACACGTGGTAAATGCCACCCGGGCATGTATTCCAGCACTCTGGAAGAAACCCGAAGCCCCCCTCATAAGCCAAGTCCTAGACCGTATCCATGATATATACATCATGGAAGACCTCACGAGCTCCATTAAACATACCTCTGCCTCAGTCGCCCGAACCTGCTTCCCCTGGTTGGAATACATTCGGTCCCCTGACTACTTTACCCTCAAATAGGAGAACGCTGACCTGCTCCTGATGGGGAAACCTTATCCCATCTCCTCCCTGCCTTTTCTGTTTCCCCACTACTGGCCCATTTATGCCGTATCCCTTTTTTTTTTTTTTTTCTTCTTTCCTTTTCCATCACTTAACCCCTTACCTACACAACCTACTCACATTCACTTGCCTAACACTGTTTTTTTTTCTCTTGTTCTGGTTTGTTTTGTTGTGCACACTAAAGTTTTAATAACGACATCTCTTATGCATGCTATTGACAGGATGTCGTTTCACTTAGGGATAGAAGTCCCTTCCCCCCGCCCCCCCACACACCTCCCTCGGATCCACAGATGCGCTCATAAGCACTTGGACACTTATATGTCCCCCTCTTGAGATACTTACGGGTCACTGACTAGCTGAGCAGGGGGAACACCCTCCCCTTATTTTTTTCAACGCTTTAAATATCTTATTTTGTTTACTTTGTCATATACATCGCAATGCATTTGGTGTATTTTCTCTATGACCGCCCGAGAGAGCAACTATTTGCTACTTATGCACTTGTTTTTCTCTTGATCACCGTCAAAGCTTTTAAAATATAAAATAAAGAATGTATAAAAAAAGAAAAAAGAAAGGAGCTACATTTATTTCCATATTCATAGGAGCGCCTGAGGAAACAATCCCTATATCGTAAAGAAGCTTGGTCTAAAAGTGCTAGCAGTTGTTTAGGAGTACTCAAGAGTTAATCCTGTAGAGTCCTCGCCTACATGTTTTGTGAGATCGTTCAAGGGCAGAGATTTTATCAAATAGGGAAGCAATTTGTTGTGTTCTCCATTCTTTTTCTGTCAAAATTTTTTTATTAGTTTGTCAAAACATATAAGACACATATAACATAAAACGATGTAGTAAACTAATGTAGTTTCCATCCTAGCAGGACATTATTCGTATAGCCTCTCTGAATTCATATATTCAACATAGTATATCAAAATACATGCAGGTGACCTTAACGGAATAAATAACTTTGCTATGATATGGTGTTAGAGAGGGTACCGTCATAAGATGGTGTGTTTCAACTATAGTTACTTTGATTTCCAATATCTCGTTCTAGCCCTACCCCTTCCATCCAATAAGACACTAAGATTAGTTTAGTGATAATGTAACTTTTTTCACCGTTAATTGACTTTATCTTGTAGTTAATTAATTATCAACGCTTGGCTCAAGCCGACGTTAGTGGGCAAGTAGTCCCCACTAAGACATATCTACTACATATCCTTACTAAAATCTAACTCTATAATTAACACAACAGACACCGACAAACACAGAAAGAAAGAAAAGAAACAGCAAAAGAATAGAAGAAAAGACAAAGAACCTAAAGAAAAAAAAATAGATAGTTAATAGTTTGGTCAGTGTGGGGTGGGGCCCAAAAACCACTCCATCTCTCTTATATTGTTGTACAGCCTTCGTATTCCAGCCAGGGACCCCATGTTGCCTCAAACTGCACCATTTTATCCAGGAAAATACTCGCCAATTTTTCGTGCGTCATGATCCAGGACAGATTGATCTTTACTTGCCTCAAAGACACCTTGGGTGTTTTTCAGGCTTTGGCAATTGTAATTTTTAGCTGCCAGGAACATAAAGGTTATCAATCGTGTACAATATCCGGGAACTCCAGGAAGGGTATAATTAAGAAGAGCATATCTGGGGTCTCTAGAAACTCTCACTCCTGTGACCCGAAATATCAGGTTGAACACCCTGCCTCCCGGATACATGAGAGCAAGTCTGGAGGGCACCAGGCACCACCTGGAAAAAACTTTAAAGTTGGCTTCTAACAGTGATACATTAACCAGGCCCCGAATCGTCACCCTTGAACGACACTTCCATATTTCCTCTGGTACTACCATATTCAAATCTTGTTCCCAAGCCCGCATATATAGCTGCTTGGGGGGAGACTCTAACATTATGGCGTACAGCAGGGAGATAGCCCCTCTCAGTAGACTGAAGGCACCATCGTTCATATAGACTGAAATCGCCTCCAGAGTCACTTCGTGCTAATATAGTACCTAAAAAAGTGAGTGATTTGATAATAGCGGAATAACTCCGATGTTGGCATACCTAGGTGCTCCCTACAGTATTCCACAGTCAGAGGTGAGGAGACTGAGGCAGTATTAATACAAAAGTATTCAATCAGCCCAGTCTGAACCTCCTCCACCACCCCACAGTCACTGAGGAGTGAGTCACTAAGGCCTGGTTCACACCTGGGCGTTTTACAGCGTGTTCCTACACGCTGCAAAACGCTCAACATGTGAAAACCAATGATTGCCTATGGGCATGGTTCCCACCTGGGAGCGTTTTACAGCGTGTAGGAACACGCCGGAAAGCGTCCTACGCCCAAAGAAGTACAGGAGCTTCTTTGGAGCGTTTTGCTGCATGTTGCCATTGGTATTCCCGAGTGTGGATCGGGGTTCAAAGCGGTAACCCCGAACCACACTCGGGAATACAGCGTACAGGTCTTACCTTGTTCTCGAACCCCGCTGTGTCTACGTCGGCTGCCGACTTCCGCCCCTTGCGAGCGGCCGCGTCGCAAGGGGGCGGAGCCGGCGGGAAGTTTAAATTTTTTTTTAAAATAAAGGAAAAAAAACAACAACAAAATCATACCACCAGTGAAAAGCACTTTTCACTGAACGAAAAAACCCGAAAACAACGAGCTGAAAAACGAGCATAAAAAAACGCTTAGGTGTGAACCCAGCCTAAGTCTCCAATGACTCAATCCCCGGGCGGGTTGGGCCAAAGAAGAAGTCATTACAACTAAGGCATGGTCCGACCAGGAAACCTCTCTAATTTTTACTGATCGGATGCCGGCCAGCAACCGAGGGGGCACAAAGATATGGTCAATACGAGCATAGGTAGAATGGGCATGAGAAAAATGTGTGTAGTCCCTAGTAGAGGGGTTACACTCACGCCACGCATCTACTAAATTATGCAAATGGAGCTTTGCCAGCTTCAATCCGCGTTTAGGAGGATGTTTCAATCTGATACTAAAGGGGTGAGATTTATCTATGTTAATGTCCAAAGCCAAATTAGAGTCCCTGGCTAATACCCCTGTGCCCTCTATATGAGGCGAGAGAACCGAGAAGAGATGGATAAAGAAGGGGATTTGAGCAACATTGGGGGCATAATAAGAAATAAACGTAAATAACTGATCCCCAAAAGCACCCTTCAGCAGTAAATAGCGTCTTCCAGGATCTTTAAGTTCTAGTTGTAGCCTAAAAGATATATGCTTAGCAAACAATATAGCCACCCCTTTAGACTTATCTGCCGCATTGGCGAAAAAGTGCTGTGTTTAGTGCTTGTGTATCAAGGGTGGATTATAACTGTTAGGGATGTGCATTTCCTGAAGAAAGAGCACATCTATCTTTTGTGAATGATAATGATTAAAAGCTACCCGTCGTTTTACGGGTTAAGCACCCGAGCATTATGCATTGCTATACAAATATCAGATCCACAAAAAGACATCCCATCTGAGTAGTTGTGCGAAATCGGTCCAGTCCCCCGATAGATAATGACTATCTGACCATAGTTGATAAATGAACCGGGTCCTCATTCCCCCTAAACTCCCTTGGGAGTGGAGCCCAAGGCATTTGGGACACCACCTCCACCCGACCATAAAAAGAAAAGGTTCATAGTAAGACATAAAAGATAGACATAAAGAAAAGTAAGTTGCCGTAGCAGCATTCACCCAAGAATCCAAAGAACCACATAAATCACAACACAAAAAACAACACCTAGGGCCCTTAGGTACCCTATCCGAACACAAATTAGAAGCCACCCGATATGGGTAGCACACTTGACACCAACAGGGGGAGCCCCCCATGATCGGGTCAAGTGAGGGCGAACGGCTCGCATCGGCAGCCTTACCTCGCCCCGGCTATATAACATAGACAAAATATATAATGCACAAACAAAAAATTAAATAGATAAGCGGCTAATATTTCCCTAAATCCCTTATAATATAAAATCTAAATTTGTAAACCCATCAAAAGTGTCTAGCTGCTGAAAACCGCTGCACCCCCACCCTCCAAGACCGGAGGAAAACTACACCACTAATTTGATGATAAAAAAAACTCCTTAAATTCTTTAATCATTTTAGATTAATATATAATAAATAAATAAATAATTTATCAATAAGTAATCAAGGGCTGTGTTAATCACTTAAATATCTAATATCCATAACTATACTTCAGCAACCAATGATGGCTATTGATTTAAACCTTGTGGCACCTTCAACCATACATAAATAGATGATTCCTTGTAACCTAATTAGTTAGATATAAATAACCCTTAATTTGCCCATTCCTATCTCCCTTAGGGTAGGAGCCTGAGCGCTCCTGTAAACAGATCTTATTCAATAGCCATCACCACTAAGCCTTATACCGCATCCCCTTTCCCTAGAAATATGCATTCTTTGCACCTAGATAGTTACCTATTCATCACAAAGGTCCCTTCCCTACCGCCAAGTTCAGCCTTGACTTGTTGCATAGATCTCCGCTCGGTTAGTCCCCCAATACTGGGACCTATCCCCGCATTTATAGAGTCTTATAGAAGCAGGGTCGAGGGATAGAAAGGAGAGGGGAAAAAAAGGGGGAATCCCTTTCCCTCCTCCCTCCCCTGTCCCCCATTTCCTAATATTTACTCTCCCATGTCCCCCTTATAGGACTTGTAGTCCTCAATTGTTATATGGCAGGTGTTCAGATCTTTATTCTGTTCTGGTGCAGGTGACTCCCCGGTACCATCAGAGGTAGCCCTGCACCCTCGGGTCCAATGGGGTCAGGCGCCTACCTTCGGCAGCCTATTCTCGACCCAATCAGACAGCATCCTAAAGCCTATTCTACATAGTTAATATTTCCCAAGGGTCACTACACTAACAAATTCCCACTTGTGAGTATTATAGTGTAGTATACTATACATATATAAATTGTGTAGTATGCTAGTATTTAAACAAAATTGGGCATATCCCCAACCCCGAATCATTTAACCAACCATCAAATCTATATTTAATACCTATACCCCTTAATACCTATCAGATGTTTTAATTATTGTGTGTTAATTACAAGTGCTCTATATAAGATCATTGATTCAATTATTTTCCCAATAAATATCAATTAATAACAAATAGTGAAATTTAATTTGCTAATGTGTTATCTTGAGCTCCCTTTTTAAAGTAAATAATTCATTGTGCCTCATAAAATAAAATAACACCCCTTAGTTAATTTATTTCGTTTAAAAAACCCTTAAATTAATTTCATGTCCCTATAAAGTGAAACTAAAACCTTCAATAATAATTGTTCCGTAATTTAACAAATATAGTCCCGACATTTTTAATAAATACTTTTACCCCCTTATATAACTCCTATTCCCCGTCTAAATATACCCTTTTACCCTTGGTAGGTGGTTACCAGTTGGTACTTAAACTATTTATATGTCCGCTATTCAGACCCTTAGAACAATACAAATAAATACCATCCACCTAGCTAGGTCCCCCCTAGCATGGGGGAACCCTCTAGGTGTAGGTTCATGGGAGAGTGGTGTTTGGCAGGGGAAGAAAAACCTTAGATCCATAAATACATAACTCTAAACCCATCTGGAGTCCAGAACAGGTCTCGTCTGGCCAAACAATTATCAAACTTTTAGGGAGGAAAAAAAAAGGGGGGGGGAGGGCCCCCCTTCCACGAATAAAATGTTCCCTAATGTATGTTATTCACAGTCAACCAGCAGGACCTGTAGTTGTCAATTGGGATTTAGTAGCCTTTTCAAAGCTCCATGATTTCCCATCAAGTTGGAACGGTGGGGACTAAAGATCATGAGCGTGGTCGTTCCCAAAGTGGTGATAGCGGGGCAATTGCACTGTTTCTATTCATAGTGGCTTGTGGAGGACTTTTGCCTGACTGTGGGGGCTCCATTGTTGCATCAGCAACATTTCTCCCTCGGGCAATGTAGTAATGGAATAAGCCTTGCTCTTAAAGAGGAAGTGCACCCGTAGTGAAAAAGCCCATCTATATCTAATATTATGCTTAGTCAAAATTTGAAGAAGGGGCCTTAGAGTTCTCCTCTTCTGAATGGTAACAGGGGAGATATCCGCAAAGATTTGTATCTGGGAGGATTTCGAACTTTAACCATCAGCATTTCTTTAATCTGGTAATAATGTGGTTTAACAATAACATCTCGGGCTTGGCCGTCCGGGCGAAGTGCAATAAACGCCCGATGGACCCTATCCAACTCCAACTTATGGTCTGGAATATCAGGGAGAATGTCCTTCAAGAACCCTCGAATGTTGTCCATTCTTAAGCCGGGCACCATGCTTAATAACAATTCCCCGCAGTACAAATTTAAGTGCCCCTCACCTAATAAGAAGGGAGGTTGGATCATTAGTATGATCTAGCTGAAAGTTAGAGACGGTCTGCCTAATTTCCGCACAACACAGAGTCAGAAAGGAGATTATCGTTCAATCTCCAGAAAGGTGAAGCGGGTGGCAGCACAGAGAAGTGGAAGGAGCTGAATAGCGGAGAGTGATCTGACCACACAGGCGGTCCAATGCTTATACAGGGAGAAGCATCCAATAAAGATTGTGAGACAAACACATAGTCTATTCTGCTGTATGAGTTATGTGCATGTGAGAAAAAAGTATAGTCAGTGCCTTCAGGATGTAGAGTCCGCCATAGGTCAAGTAGCCGCATAGAAGCTAGCTTATGTTTCAATTTACGTATATCTGCAAATGAGATGGAGCTCCTACCAGAGGAGGAATCAGCGCGAGGATCCATAGGTAGGTTGAAGTCGCCACCTAGAATAATGGCACCCTCAGCAAAGGATCCCAGGGCCCTCAATTAACGCTGTGAAACCATTCTCTATAATAACGTTGGGAGCAGACAGGATGGTTCCTTGCACAGAAATGTGTTTCCTGAAAAAGCACAATATCTACCTTTTTCTTGTGCATATGGTACAGAACCTGAAATCTCTTTGAAGGGTGATTAAAACCTTTCACATTGAAAAAACTTATAGACAACGTCTTGGTGAAATAAAAACAGAGCTATAGAGGCAGTAAAATACCAGTCCATCCCGAACCACCCTCCTGCAAAAACAAAAAACAGGCATGTTCACAATATCACAAACAAACAAAAAAAGGGAGACAGGACAGGAAACAGATAGGGGGATAACCAAACTATATATACAGAACTGGCTCACAAAGGGACTGTACCAAAGAGCCATACACGTCTGGGTAGGCTCCAGGTAGAGAACCCAAACAGCTAAGCAAAGCCATCCGGCCAAACACCCACTTTAACGTGGGTGACCTAGTATGGGGGCGGGGGTACAAATGGAGCAATCAGGTGAAGCACCCCATCATTAGCCAAGCAATACTTTGTGAGATACATAGGTAAGATGGATAAAACATGATATTGTACAGTAAACATACTCGTATAGCAAACCATAGAAAAAAAATTGAAAATATATCGGGCAACTATAAACCACAACTCCCACGCCAAAGTGTGGTAAGAAGAATTGTCCCAAAAAAATCACGTCCTCCAAACTTCAAAGAGCATCAGGATCAAAAAAGAAACCCTGGGCATTCCGGGAAGTAAACCACGGGTAAAGAACAAAATAATCACTTGACCGAAGTAGTGTAGAAGGCAGATCTGCGAGGAGATTTTGTCTGTCATCTCTGACTGACCGGAACATCAGGGAATCTGGTGGTGTAGGGCCAATCTGGTAAGGAGATGCAAAAGAAAAGGGATTAACTTGTTAAAAGATAACAAGTTAGTAGTGGTCAATTTAAGGATCCGGACAAGCCAGTTGATTGTATGAAAAATAATTTTTTTGAAAAAGATATATAAGACATCACACTTAGCTTACTTGCTACCATTAAAACTTAGTAAAATACAGACAATCATAAATTGTATGTGGATCGATCCTCATAAACACTTGATATTGATTTCACCGTAAGGGGTAATGACCGATGTATGTATTATGTCGGTCTTTATCCCTTTGTGAGGTAACCCATCCATGTACCAATTTGCATGGGCTGTATGGACTGGGGGGATATCCCAAGGATGGAAAAATCAGGGATAATTATGCCTTAGATTCCAGGGTGTAAGTAGAAGGGAGGGATCTGAACAGATCAGTGATAATGACCCTGGTTTCCTCCGTTTGTTATGGAATTATATCATATGATCAAATAACGATGTTGGTTGGATACATAATTCCTGTATAACAATCTTCTTGGTTTGGAGGGATGTATATTCACTTTCCTTTCAATTTATTTCCCTTCTTTCGTTTATCTTTCATTACAGTCCTCCTTTAGTTTGATATTTTAGATGTGGGGTGGAAACTTCCTTGATTGAGTACCGTTGGCTTCAATTTAGCCGTATGTGCAATTGACCCTTTCCTGTTCGTCAGCCGTGAAATACCATAGTGGGAATGGTGAAGTAAAGACGAACTTTCTGCTAAAGACAGAAGGGGGAGGGGGAATTTTTTCTCATGGACAGACTACCCCTGGACTATCTTCAATGTATCGCCTGACTTTAATCTTCTCTTTCTCAACGGTGTTGAATTTTAAAATTTTAAAATTCAACACCGTTGAGAAAGAGAAGATTAAAGTCAGGCGATACACGAGCAGAAGATGAGCAGAAAGCTCAATGATGGTATCTGAGTCAGGGGGAGTGCTATACAGGGATAGCTTCCACTGGATATCCCGGTGGAGCTCCGTGAGCAGAGCGCCCCCCTCGCCCAGAGCACTCATCCTCTCTCTGGTACAATCTCCCTCTAGGAGGTCTGCGATGAGAGACGCCTTAGTCTTGCAGCTTCCACTGATTCCTCGGGACTCAAGTAAGTCCTTCAGTGTACTTCTCTTCAGTCTGCTATATCGATCCTCCTCCGACGATGTCCCGGTGGTGGTCTGGATGTTCCAAGTGCCGGGAAGCATCCCACCGCTTGCCACCAATTGTGACGGACTCCCTGGCACCCCGACTGAGCACCTCCGTCAGTGATATGGCTTCCCAAATGGAACGTATTCCAAACCCTGTTACCATTACCCCAAGAATCAGGCAGCACTCATTTTGAGGTAAGCAGAATGACACAAGACTTTATTAACACAAAGCATTTGAGTTTTATAGAAAGAAGCCCACCCCCTCCGGTCTAGAAAGAACCGGTATCAACCACTTTGTAGGAGGCTGCTTTGTCCCAATACACACTTCGAGTTGGGAGTCTAACAATGGGCTGATTAGCTCAACTGATAGGTGTGGATGGGGGATGGGAGGATAAACAAAGAGACATACACACAGTGCCTTCCCCAGCGTTAGCAATACACAGCCTGGATTTGTCGCAGGTACTCAATCAAGGAAGTTTCCACCCCACATCTAAAATATCAAACTAAAGGAGGACTGTAATGAAAGATAAACGAAAGAAGGGAAATAAATTGAAAGGAAAGTGAATATACATCCCTCCAAAACAAGAAGATTGTTATACAGGAATTATGTATCCAACCAACATCGTTATTTGATCATATGATATAATTCCATAACAAACGGAGGAAACCAGGGTCATTATCACTGATCTGTTCAGATCCCTCCCTTCTACTTACACCCTGGAATCTAAGGCATAATTATCCCTGATTTTTCCATCCTTGGGATATCCCCCCAGTCCATACAGCCCATGCAAATTGGTACATGGATGGGTTACCTCACAAAGGGATAAAGACCGACATAATACATACATCGGTCATTACCCCTTACGGTGAAATCAATATCAAGTGTTTATGAGGATCGATCCACATACAATTTATGATTGTCTGTATTTTACTAAGTTTTAATGGTAGCAAGTAAGCTAAGTGTGATGTCTTATATATCTTTTTCAAAAAAATTATTTTTCATACAATCAACTGGCTTGTCCGGATCCTTAAATTGACCACTACTAACTTGTTATCTTTTAACAAGTTAATCCCTTTTCTTTTGCATCAATTAACCTGGTCACGGATCGGAATACACACGCAGTTACGCAAACTCCAATAGGGTAATTACAACTAGTCGGATCTCCAGGTAGGAACACAAATCCCTTTTTTCTCTCAATCTGGTAAGGAGACCTGAGCCAGCTGAAAAAAGCAGAGGAACCGAGGAAGGTCACCTAGGTGGCGAAAGACCGTAGACTTCACATAGCAGGATGCGATCAGGTGGAAAGGATAGCCCCATCGGTAGGTAATGCTGTTGGAGCGGAGAAACTCTAAGAGAGGTTTAAGGGCTCTGCGCATTTGGAGGGTGCGTTGAGAAAGGTCTGCCAGAAGCAGGATCGGGGTGCCATTGAACTGGATCTCATCAGAGGCCTTTTTGCAGGAGCTGGTTGTAGACAGAACGAACGATGGCAATAAGATCTTGCGGCTCCACCTATTCAGGTATCCCTCTGATGCGGATGTTGTTACGCCGGGACATGTTGTCTTGATCATCAAGCTGATAGATAAGGTCATGGAGTTTAACCGAGTGATCTTGAAGAACCTGGTGGTGGAGGTCCAGGCGGGAAGACATCGAATCGTGGGCGGCTTCCATATCATCCACATGAGAGCCTATATGGGACACCTCTGCCTTGAGCCCATCTTAGATTTGTAGGCGGCCTTCATACGGGATACGTAGTGCTCCAAATCTTCATGTGTAGGCTGAGAGCGAATATAGGCCTTCAAATCGCCCTCGTCCTCTCCCCGGTCGTAGTCCACAGAATCCTCTGACTCCTCCATCTCCTAAGTCACCGATGGGGAGAGAGGAGACTACACTCGTGGCGAGGAGTCAGCAGCATGAGTACTTGCCTGTGCAGCAGGCAAGTCCACACATGGTGGGGAGACCCCAGCATGAGTACGGGCCTGGTCAGAGAAGCCCACCATGGCCGGCGGGACCGCGGGTGAATTCAACGGCTTTTGAGAAGCCTGAAAAAAGGTCGAAAGGTGCCCCGACTTACGTACGCTGGTGCCCTGGGATGTCCTGGGGTTTTTCTTGTTATCCATCCTGAGGTAAGGTTGCTAATGAAGCAGTAGAAAGGCTGTAAGGGCTGCCACCCACGGGAGCAGCAGGAAGGTGCGACTCACTCCGCCATGCACCGGCCACGCCCCTCGAGGCCCTGTCATTTTTGATGGGGGGTGGGGCCCTTCATTGTTTCTTGCACCGGGGCCCTGAGGTTTCTAGTAACATAGTGACATAGTAGATGAGGTTGAATAAAGACAAGGGTCCATTCAGTTCAACCTATGTATGTGATTGTGTGTTATCTTGCTCTAACACTTCCCATATCCCTGTCAATTAAGTGAAATAAGAAACTTATCAAGAAGTTTCTTGAATTTATCAATGGTCTCAGTGGGGACCACTGCCTGTGGAAGGGAATTCCACAATTGTACTACTCTCACAGTAAAAAAAATCCACTTCAAATTCTGAGATTGAACCCTCTTTCCTCCAACCTCCTGTTGTGTCCCTGTGTACTCAATACAGTTTTTCGATTGAACAGTTTGTTCCGAATATTGTGGTCTCCATTGATGACTTTGAAGAGTGCAATAAGGTCCCCTAGGTCCGCCTCTTTTCTAAGGTTAATAAGTTTAATTGCTAAAGGCGGTCCTCATAACTTAGGCCTTCTATTCCTTAAATTAATTTTGTAGCCCTTCACTGAACTCCCTCCAGCTCAAGGACGTCTTTCCTGAGTATTGGCGAACAAAACTGCACTGCATACTCAAGATAAGGCCGAACTAGTGATTTATAAAGTGGAAGCTTGTAGTGACCTGCACAGTATAAAGATGAATAAATGTCACCAGCACACCACCAGTATTGCAGTCCAAAGAGTTTGTTTATTGGAACGTCATGTCACCAAAACTAGCGCTTTCGGGGCCACGCAGGGTCCCCTTCATCAGGCTCATTGACCCCTGACATGACGTTCCAATAAACAAACTCTTTGGACTGCAATACTGGTGGTGTGCTGGTGACATTTATTCATCTTCATAAAGGGGACCTGTCACTGTAATTTGATCTCACATAGGGGGATAAGAATCCCCCTATGTGATAACAATAAAGTTAAGTGTAAACAAAAACAAAATTGGTCACAAAATAATTAAAATGTACACACACACACAAAAAACCCCACAATTTTTTTTTAAGTCCCCCACCCCCACATAGATGCACAAAAATGCGTTAGGTGCATTTACACGCAAAAACTATTGCGCCAATTATGCAGCACATGTTACATACCGCCGCAAACGTCACAGTGAGAGCAATAATTCTAGGGCCATCAATCACTGATAGCACTAAACAGATGAACGGTAAAATATTTTAAAGCGTCAAATATGGCCAATTTAGGGTATGGTCGTTTTTTTGCGATTTCGCGGGCGCGCACAATTTTAAGGCTTCACATGTTTGGTGTATATTTACCCAAAGAGGCCCCATCTATTATATTTTACCAAAAGATTGGGTAATAATAAGTATTTCCTAACATAATAAATGGAAAACTGTTTTTTTTTTTTTTTTCAGTACTTTTTTCGTTATATAGTAAAAAATAAAAACCCAGTGGTGATTAAATACCACCAAAATAAAGATCTATCTGTCCCCAAAAAATGGTATAAAATTAATTTCAGTACAGCGTTGCATGATGGAATAAATGTCAGTCAAAGTACCACAGTGCTAAATACTGAAAAATGGCCTGAACAGTAAGGGGGTGTAAACACTCTTGTCTGCAAGTGGTTAATGCTGACTTCCTCATAGAATGTTAAAAGATTGGTCTGGCAAGAGTGGTCCTTCATGAAACCATGTTAGTTACTACTCATGAAACCAGTTTTGTTTGCAAATTCCTGCATGTATTCTCTTATCATGCCTTCGAATATTTTGCATACTATTGACTTTAAGCTGACAGGCCTATAGTTACCCGGTGAACTTCTTCTCCCCTTTTTGTATATTGGTACCACATTTGCTTTCTGCCAATCAGCTGGGACCATACCTGTCATTGTACTGTAAGTACAAATTTACCATACAATCTTTAAAAAAAATGACCTCGTCCTGATCCAGCCGTGTTCCTGGTGGTCTTCCCAGCTGCATCTACACCAGCTTCCTTGGAGACCAGCTTCGGACTCACCCAGACACAGTGCCCTGCACCCTCTGGCACTGGTGCTGCTCTCTTGTCCCCCACCCCTGAGAGTGGTGACAGGGAGTGAGAGGACAGAGTTGCCAAGGGTCCTACTCACTACTCAGTTCTCTACCAGGTACGTGATAGCCGCTTGAGGTTATACTCTTTAAAAACAGCAACTTTTTCATTGCATATAAGGCAATTAGCATTCTTACTAACCACCACAAAAAATCACTTGTCCACCTCTTTTGAAATTTCCTTTGCTCAGCATCAACTTTTCTTTTCAGTTTTAAAGCTGACATTATAGAGTATTATAGGGCAAAAGATGTCTTTTGCCAGATGTAATTGTCTTTTACCTCCTCCTTTTGACAGCACTTTGTATGTTAAGCTATGGAGATAATTAAAAAGAAAAATATATACAGCTGTATTCTCTATAAATCCCATGTCACTGATGTCTGTGTCATATATGTAATCACACACACACACACCACATTAAAATGTTATGTGTTATTACATAACTTTACAAGGAGAGACAGCCAGGAGAGGGAGAGAGGAGAGATAGTCAGGAGAGCAAGGAGAGACAGCCAATCTGTAATCATATAAACATATAAATATAGAATTGCACATTCAGTAGATTAGAGAGCGAGAGATTGAGATTGGAGAGGTTGTATGTACCATCACAGCTCAGTCACGGCGGAGGTCTACACCCGTACCGTGCATGAAGCTCGGCTGCATATGAGGAGGAACACCAGGGCCCCGTAGTTAGCCATGTCCGCCAGCAATGTAACGTAGGTATTCACAATGACCAGCAATGTATCAGAGATATTCACAATGACTACCAATGTAACAGAGGTATTCACAATGACCAGCAAAGTAATTGAGGTATTCACAATGACCAGCAAAGTATCGGAGGTATTCACAATGACCAGCAATGTAACAGAGGTATTTACAATGACCAGCAATGTATAGGAGGTTTTCAAAATGACCAGCAATGTATCGGAGGTATTCACAATGACCAGCAATGTATCGGAGGTATTCACAATGACCAGCAATGTATCGGAGGTATTCACGATGACCAGCAATGTATCGGAGGTATTCACAATGATCAGCAATGTATCAGGAGGTATTCACAATTACCAGCAATGTATCGGAGGTATTCACAATGACCAGCAATGTATCGGAGGTATTCACAATGACCAGCAATTTAATGGAGGTATTCACAATGAACAGCAAAGTAACGAAGGTATTCACAATGACCAGCAATGTATCGGAGGTATTCACAATGATCAGCAATGTATCAGGAGGTATTCACAATTACCAGCAATGTATCGGAGGTATTCACAATGACCAGCAATGTATTGGAGGTATTCACAATGACCAGCAATTTAATGGAGGTATTCACAATGACCAGCAAAGTAACGGAGGTATTCACAATGACCAGCAATGTATCGGAGGTATTCACAATGACCAGCAATTTAATGGAGGTATTCACAATGACCAGCAAAGTAACGAAGGTATTCACAATGACCAGCAAAGTAGCGGGTGTATTCACAATGACCAGCAAAGTAGCGGGTGTATTCACAATGACCAGCAATGTAATGGAGCTGGGGAACCCAGCTCATCTGAGTTCCGGCTGGCAGGACACAAGCCGAGATGCAGATGAACCAGGATCAAACAATTAAAAAGTGGGACTGTCCGGGTAAATCAGTGAGAGTTGGCAATTATGTGAGACCTGTAGTTCCACCACCCACCATTACCACAATGCCGCCTTAGGTTTGAAGAACTACAACCACCAGCATAAATTAATGATTCTGCCATGTCTCGCCATAATCTTTTTTAGCTCCAGAGAAAACAGGCAGCTACAGGTCTGAGTTTTAGATAGCCTTGTAGTGATAGGGGGTGTTCCTACCTTGCAGGTGCTGATGCTAACAATCCTGTCTGAATATGAGGCAAATGCTGTAGGGGGGCAGCGGCTGAGATTGTCCCAGGATCGGGACCTGGACCAGAAAAGATACTGGGAAAGGGCACACAGCAGAGGAGACAGGCGGCTCTGGGAACAGTGCGGGGTTCAAGCAGGTGAAGCGCGCGCACAGCATGACAGCTGCCCTGCGCTCTCCCTGATCAGTGACAGATCAGCGGGCGAGCACTGGTGGCACATGCTGTATTGATTCTACAGCTGGGGGGCCGCTACCGGAGAAGAGATTCTAACTCTCTGTCTGCAGGCCAAAAGTAACCGGTCCGCGGGTCGCAACTGACCCGCGGGTCGGTACTTTGAGACCACTGACTTAAAGAGTAACAAAAAAATGAAAAATTCCTTTAAACATCATGCCTGAGGGTCCCCTTAAACTGTAAAGTGGCAAATCTGTACGATGTATAGAACCTGATGCAGCAAATCTTACATTTCTGAAGAATTTTTTTTTTTTTTTTAAAGCATGCAGTTCCCCCTCCTAAACAATACCAGACCCTTTAGGTCTGGTAGGAATGTTAGGAGGGACCATTTTTTTTTTTAGTGTGTGGGCTTCCCCCTGAAAATCATACCAGACCCTTAAGGTCTGGTAGGAATATTGAGGAGGGACGCCATAAAAAAAAGAAAAACTGGGTGGGTGCTTTTCCAGGGTTTTTGACAAGCCTTTTATTTTAAAAAAATCCTCCAAAATTGATCCACCAATGTAATCCAGGGTCAATCACGACGTCCAGTGTTGTCCACGACGACGACAACTCTACAAAATAAAACAATAAAAAGTAAATAAAAATAATAATTAAGAAAAACAAGACTGCCGCCCCGTTCACTCGCGATGAACACCAGCCGCATAATGGCATTTTAACAAATGCCGGTAACATATAAACATTTGGGCGCAGCTTGCAGTGACTTGTACGGGATGCTTGTGCAGGCACAGAACTCTATGCAGAATGCTCGCTGGGCGAACAGCCCGCCAAACACCCTGATAGTTTGTGTGTTCGAACACATGAACTGCCAATTTTCGAGTCGAACTTACGTTCGGCTCGAATATCGAGCCCAACACTAGTTGTCACCTCTGGCTGTGTCAAGGAATGCAAGTCCTTCTAGGTCCCTCTCTGATTTGGCCACTTGAAGCTCCATTAGCAAGTTACTTAGTTCTCTAAGTTTCTGATAAGCTTTGTTAGGTAATTTGGGGAAGCTATCAAGTCTTTTGAATAGTGCACTTTCTATTGCTTCTGCAGAGCCATAACACTCATAAAGTCTATCCCTGATCCTTTTAAGGCTAGTCTCTGGGTAGTTTATATTTATTGTCCTGATCTGTCTGGCATGCTCAGCAGACTTGTTCCCAAGCCATTTGATCAGGAGGTCTATCTCTTCACTACTTATAAGGTCTAAACCTCTGACAGCATTTTGGAAGGAGGCTCGCCAGGCCCTGTAACTTTCAGGGTGACCATTAAACTTTTCAAGTCCTTTGGTGACTAACTCGCATTGTGCAAAGAACTTTGCAAAGTCTATTGTGGCTTGATTAGCCGGCTGTGTATTGCTATGGTGGAAAAGTTGTGTGTAGTCATTTAGAAGCCTCTGGTTGAAGCCAGCCTCTGTCATACCATTCTGGTGTGAAGGCTGGTTCTAGAGGATGATTTGTAGACTCTGGTATTGTCTGTAAGAAGTATGTAATTTTGCTTGTAGCTCTTTTGTTTGCAGACTTGAGGTATGATGCTGATTTGTGGTGGTGCCGTGGACCATCTTTGGTTGGTCTACTTGACGTTGTCTTTGTTGCTACTTGGCTTGGAGTGTTGATAGACATAATCTGAAGTGTGTTGTAGAGGGTCTTGGGGTTCAGCTTCTGGACCAAGTACATTGCTGTGTCTGCTGCCCTCACTATCAGGGCATACGGCTAATTCTAAGGTTTCTGCTTCAGCTATGGTGGCTACTGCTTCTCTTTCTATAGCAAGTCTCTCAAAGTCTGCCTCTAAAAAGGCTTTCTGCTGTTCTATAGATGCCTCATACTGCACCTTCTCAGCCCCCAACCGTGCTTTCTCTTTCTTTATATGCATTTCCATAAATGCCTTGTGCTGCATCTTCTCAGCCTCCAACTGCATTTCTTGCAGCACCTTCTTAGCCTCTAACCGTGCTTTCTTAGCCTCTAACCGTGCTCCTTGCTGCATCTTCTCAGCCTCTAATCGTGCTTTCTCTTTTTTTTCTATTTGCAATTCTTGCTCAGCAAAGGCTGCCTTGGCTTTTGTAGCTTCAGCTTTTGCACGTGCAATGGCAAATGTATTACTTGCAGATGAGGATTTAGAGGAACCAAATACTTGGGACCCTGTTTTGAGTGAAGATGCCCAACTATGTGACATGTTGCTTCTGGAGGTGCTTGACTGTGTAGAGACTGCTGTATTGTCGCATGCATGTCACCGCCCTGTATCCCACTTGTTGTGCAGCCGTTGTTTCAATGTTCTGTTCACGCTACACATTACCCTGTGTATAGCTCCACATGCAGCTAAACCCTCCTATTCTGCAATAAGCAAAACTGGATGACATTTTCAAACTTTATTAACAAAACAGGGTGAGTGAAAATGGTAAAAAAGAACATGAAAACATATAAGCAATATATGATCATGTAAATAGAGTGATAGCTGACAAATATAAAGAGAAACAAGTTTGATCCCTACCAGCAATGATGCCGTATGGGGAATCTGGGCATTTAATTCAGACATGCACTCAGGATGGCATCAGATTCTCTTCTTCTTGGGTCCAAGATTTAGTCTAAGTCCCAGAATGCACAACATTCCCTTTTCCTTGGGCTGAGAAAAACAGTTTGCTCTATAGTAAATAGAGATACATGCTCTACAACACCATCTTGTGGCTGAATTTGGGATGGTAGTTAAAAGCAATAAATCTTGGCCTATAGGGCCAGAACACTCACCCTATCCTGCAAAAGTTCTAGCTCCATTGTCACCGAAACCTCAATGGAGGAACCTTGCTCTATATTCAGACTCGGACTGGGTTGATGGTAACTATATTGTTACCCTAGATATGGATCCTTTGATGTCTGTTGATTTACTTATTGCAGTTTTCTCTGCACATAAGCCTACCCAGTTTCTATTTGGACATTTCCATCTGTTTATATAATGATCTTTAAGTGGGTTTATTTTACTTCCCTCCAATTGTCTGTTTATGACATGTTTCCTTAGGAGGGCTACCATTCTTATTAAACAGTTTTGTTATTTGTTTATCTCTGCATATTTGCCAAATGCTAGTCTGCTTTGTTATGCATTCTTATGCTCCGGATGGCCCTTACATACGTTTTTTTGTTAAGAATAGTTCCCATCACCCTGCTTGGCTGGTTGATAGTAACTGCGCCGCCTACTTGCTCCCATGTGTGTTTTTTTGACCCCTCTTCGTACCATGTTCCTGACTATACATCTTCAGTTTTTCATTGAAATTTTATTATTGAATGTTTTAGTATGGTCAGATTGTTTGCTCCTTTCCTTTTCTCTGTCTCTTTCCCTATTTCTCCTATTTCCTTCTTAGTTTTACACTCCCTATGTCTACGCATAATTTTGGTACACCAAGCTCTATACATAATTTTGGTACACCAATATATAGATTGTTTTATTTCCTTTCACTATGACTACTGGTATATGTTTTCTGACACTCAATGTTAAAGTGCTTAACTCTCCCAGAAAACGAAGTTTAGCTTTTCACCAGTTTCGCTCCTTCAAAATTGATCTGTTTTCTCTCGTTCCTCCTACCCTAAAATATTTTTATCCCCAGTAACCACAGATTTTTTTATGGCTAATGATGTATCAAAACAGAGAGAAGTACTGATTGGCTTTAAACACTCTTCTCAATGTAATTGTCATAGAGAAATGTGTGACCCCTATGGGAGATATCTAATTCCTATAGGTACACTGCGAGATTTTGATGTAAATATAGCCACCTACTACGCCCCTAACTTCCTTGCAACTGTACATTCTAATTTATAAATCGGTGATTCTAATTTAATTTTGCAACTCAGTATTGATAGATCCTCTAACATTCTAGCTCCCTCTAGTAATTCCAAGACCTTTCGATCTTTACTAGCACAATATGCCTTGTTGGTGCAGAATTAACCCCTCTTCCAAAGATTATACCTTTTACTGCAACCCACATAACTTATTTTACATTCAGGTATAATTCCATTTTCCTGGTCAGACCATAATGTCACCTTTGTAATAACCATAATAGCGAACTCTGTCATCCTTATGGTCTGAATCAGTTGATTGCACATAGACCTTAAACGATTCCTTATTGACTGTAGAAGCTCATAAAAATGCCATTCGAAACGCCCTTCTAGATTATCTCCCCTATAACAAAACCCAAAACATCAATCCATTAACTCTTTGGAAAGCCCACAAAACATTGCTGAGAGGACAATTTATTCAATTCGCTTCCCGTCTCAAAAAGGATGATCTCTCATGCTTGCGTACTCTAGAAATAGATTTTGTAACTAAATCTAGTCAATTTCAAAATGATCCCTCACCTCGGGATAAATAAGAATTAGATAGAGCTAAATTAGCTCTTAATCTCTTATTAGATAACCAAGCAGATAAAAGTATTAAGAGAATTTGCCACAAATTCTACCTTTATGGCATGTGGGGATTAGCTCCAAATAGTAGCGCATAAAGGACGCATCCACTCGCTGTAATCTTCATTCAAGGGCTTCCTTGCCCACTTTTATTAAATGAAAGTCCACAAAACAGAACAATTACCCTCGCAGGGGTTCTTTAGCATCTCATGGCAGCACCTGCCCATCCAGCCTCCTGGCTTTGCATTGGCAGCACCGCTGCTCTGGCCTTAGACCTCAGGCCACTGTCTGTTCCTCCAGACAGCCTCAGTCATGTGCTAACCTGCACACTGGGGGTTCTTCCCAATCCACAGCACCCTGCTGCACTGGACTCCACTCTGACTCCTGGGTGGAGCTTTTCTGTCTCCCAGGTGGAGTCCTGAACCCTTTCCTACACCTTTAATTTAAAGGCTGTGCACACCTGTGCCATCAGCATGCGCTGGCCACTCAGATTCTGGACACAGGACTGGAGATACCACAATGGCATTGCCATGCACTGCCACAGGCAATAAACAACACTCTTTATTGGCACGCAGACTGTTGATCTGCATCAAAAACCTTATCACGGATGGTACCTTATCTAGTGACCCACGTAAAATTGTGTGTGAATTTCATACTCACCTTTCCACCCTTTACATTGCTACAACTGAATTTTCAGAACATAAGGTCTGACATTTGTTCGCTAATCTCACATTACCTACCATTATGGAATTGGACCATGGATTCCTCGAGAGCCCTATAACCGAACTTGAAGTCTCTAAAGCCATTTCCTCCCTTAAATGGAATAAACGCCCAGGCCCTGAAGGTTTTTCAGCTAAATAATATAAAACCTATTCTAACATTATATCCCCTCTTTTAACAAATGCATTTAACAGTATAAGGTCTGGAGCTAAAAAACAAAAAGACATAAAACAGCGCTCTCGGATGGGGGCCCTAAGCACGGAAGACTAAATAAAAAACATGCAGCCCTGGGAAACAGGAGGAGAACCTGTGAATGCAAAACAACAAAGGAACACAGAGGGCGCAAAGACAATGGAGCACTAGTTAACTTGGCAGACCATGGCAGAAAAATAGCTGTCTGGACACTTGCATGTAGATCCAGGGACCAGAGGATGGGCGGCCTGTGTGGATGATCGGGACACCAGTGGTGTGTGCCCGAATCTGGCTGATGTACTGCCTGGAGAAGTTCGTCCACAGAAGGGAGGGAAGGCTGTAAACAAGGAGAAGGGAAGCAGAGCGGGGACACCGCTTTGTGAATGCGGGATCTGAGCGTTGTGAGGGAGACTCAGCGGTGTTGGGTGCAGGCTAAGCTGCTATGGCCGCGGCTGTGGATGTCAGTGCTCAGTCTCTGTCGGATCGGACTGGAGCAGTGTGCGGGAGTCGGTATGCGGGAGTGCCGACAGGCGGCGGGTGATCAGATCCGTGATAGTGATGGGATGGAGGTTGTTACGGGAAGAAGAGCAACGCATTTCAAGGTATCACCTCTTTATCAAGCTCGGATAGAACGATATGGCGGTGGCGGGAATCCTGCGGTTTAAAAGTGACAGGTGGGCGTAGCTAAAAGCAATAAGCGGCAATTCCGCAGTTTAAAACTGAGGACGGGGCTACTGGACAAGGGCATGTATTAAAAAGCACAGTGTAAATTGGGGCCATGTCAGACTGATTGAAAAGGGGGAGAACAATGGAAAAAAAAGCCTCACTTTATTTGATTTTATTATTATAAAAAAGGGGAAGGTCATACATTAAAACGGGTACTTTGTGTAAAAGGGTACTTTGTTTAAAAACATTAAAGGTTGTATTACAGGAAGGAAAAGTAAATAATTCAAGGAAAATAAATTACATCATGGTGGACACTCTTTATTACCCTTAATCATCATGGGGGACACTGGGTGGGTGGGAGACAAATGTGTTTCTAGTTCCAGTGTACTGACAGTTGAAATGGTCATAAAGGGCGTTGATTTGTGATGTTTTATATAATAGTCAAAATTTCTAATTCTTCATTCAGTCCCGTTGGAGCAAGGGTGTTGAGTCTATAAATCCAAAAGGTCTCCTGTCTACACAACCTCTGAAATCGCTCAGTTGGAGAAAACCGATCAGGAATGTGTTCTATGGCGAACACGTGTAGATCCTGAATTCGTTTGCCATTGTAGCGCTCACCCCCGAAGGAGCCGCTGAATAACCGGATATTTCTATCCCCCTACACCAATGTACCGCCCAAAGCGTGGATCCACAGCACACCAACACACCATTTACTACAAATGGGAAAGTCCATATATGGTAAATGATGTCACTGGAGATCCCTGCTGATCGGATCCGACATCATTTACCATATATGGACTTTCCCATTTGTAGTAAATGCTGAAGAGAGAGAGAGAGCTCCTTCCCCTCTGTCATCAGCGATCCACGATCATTGTAGTATGTCAGTGTCAGCAGGGAGAGAGAGAGAGGGGGGAAGGAGCTGGCACACGGGGACGTGCAGGTAAGGAGAGATCTGCTGCGCATGTCCATATATTCGTGGACGCGCAGCAGCTCTCAAGAATCACTGTCAGTCATCAGTGGGGAGGATCCCGTCAGATACGTCGGGATGTCTTCTCATTGCGGCGCTTAGCCCCGCCCACCACCTTAAATAAGGGTTTACAGCCTTACTGTGCATTTTGGCTAATTAGAGTAAATTACATTATTTACTTATTTAGCCTAAGGAATGCATTAATAAAAAAAGATAGAACCCCATAGTTCTCCTTTAATATAACATTACACCCACATGTTGCTCATTCTATCCAATCCCATGTTCCACTTCAATGGGAATCATCCCATCTTTTATACTTAGGTATTTATTTAACCCCTCCTATACTACATTATATAAAGCCTCTTGTTCTCTAAACCTACCAATTATCTCAAAATTTGGACTGAATACCCATTTTCCTGGTTTGGCAAAAAGCGACAATTAAAATGACATAGCTCAGTAAACACGTATACCCTTTTAGAGCCTTACCTATCCGCATTCCATCCCATATTATTAGGGTCCTCCAAAACCAAATCTGCAACTTTATTTGGCATCGTAAGAGACCCCATGCACCTAGATCTATGCTATATTACCACATAAGATTAGGGAGTTTAGGGGTACCCAATATTCAGAAATATTTTTATGCAGCCTAATTAGCCCCCAACTAGCTCAGTGTGAAGTCCCTTTCTGGGTATCCTTAGAAACTGTAGAATGAGACACATTGAAATTCGACAATTTACTCTGGCTTTGCCCCGAATATAGAATTTATGTCCACAATCCGATCATGCGTCAGTCTTTGAAAGTTTGGGGCACTGTGAAATATTCAGGAGGACTCCTTTCCCCCTATTTTTCCCTTACCTCCTTTCTCCACCACCCAGCTTTTGCACCAGGCATGGAGTCATCTAGCTTATTCCATCAATGGCACTCCAAAAAGATGGATTAAATCTCTTCAAACTCTTCAAGCCAATCGTGGTATACCAAGCTCTGAGCTCCTCAGATTTTTACAAATAAAACATTTTATGGGGCGTGGCTTGGCCGCTGACAGGAATGGCTGCATGATGAAGAGAGCCTCAGCATGATCACCTCACTGATTATTACTCCCCACCGGGAATCGTGAGGAGACAAGATGGCGTCGGCCCCTCACACATGCCAGCATCTCCAGGCACGCAGTCTCTCTCCTCCTCCAGCCATGAATCAGACATGGAGGAAGTCTCTGCTGACCCTGTCTCATCTTTAAAAGATACCAGCAAACGACCTGCTAGCAGTCTCCATCTACCAAGGCACCTGTAAGTAAAAAGAAACAGCCTGTTCCCTCCCCTCACACATATGCCGATCACTCATTGCTATTGGAAGACATGCCTGTGTCCAACAATCCAGCATCTAAGGCTTGCATTAAACAAATGCTCTGTCACAAGACTTTAAATTCTATTTTGCCTCTTTACAATAACAAGTCGCTGACTTAGGCGATCGTACTGGCCATGTTGAAGCCAAATTCAGTAAGTTCACCTCTGCCTATAATGATTTAGTGGACGCACATTCTGACCAACAATCAGTATTGCAGCAGCTTCAGGATAAAATCGCTGATTTAGAGGACAGATCCAGGAGAAATAATATGAAATTCAGGGGTATCCCTGAATCTGTGACCACCGCTGAACTTTTGCATTATCTCAACCATATGCTTAAAGCGCTACTTCCAATGCATACTGCCGCTGAATTGCTTATCGATAGAGCTCATAGGTTACACAAACCGTAACATCTCCCTGATTCTGTTCTCAGACATATTATAGCCAGGCAGCACTTCTTCCACGTGAAAGATAAGCTTATGATGCTCACTAAACAGTCTCCACTGCTTCCTGCTCCTTATACGCAAATCTCAATATTCACGGCATTTGCAGCTACAGCAAAAAGAAGGAAGGACTTTGCAGTTATAACCAAAGCATTACGAGATAACAAAATCCTGTATAAATGGGGATTTCCCACTAAGTTGCTAATTTCCTACCAACATTGTTGGCTGTAATCCCTATCATGTCACCTGCAGATGGCATGAAGCAACTCCAATCATGGGGAATCTTTTCGCCACGTTACCTCCTACGCAGGCTAAACACACCACACCAGCAAGGGTGCCAGTTGATTGGTCTACTCGTTGATCACCCCTCCAATCTCTTTTAATCCTATTTTTGGAGTCCTTGCAATTTTACATATGTACCACTAAATGGTGCCGTATTACACTTCTATAATGCTTAGATTTCAATTGTTCTTTTTTTTCTGGAACATATCCACACACCTCGGTTAATAGTGTGCTAAGCACACAGGTTTATTGTTCTATTACACTATAATGTTGTTGCCATACTTCTGGTTTGTTTATGTAACTTGTCTATCTACATGTACGCTTACATTGATATGTTCTCTCATGTATTGCCGATATTTTTCACCTGCATTAAGTGATTATGCATGGCTCATTTGTTCTTACTTCCCCCTGGTCTCTCCTATCCTCCATTTTCATTTCACAGTGACACCTTTTAGCACCCCTTTTCCTCATCATGTCCATGAAAAGCAGCTCTCTTAATGTTAAAGAAGAACTATGAGGTGAGTGCTTTTCACTCACCTCATAGTTCTAGCTGACCTGTGACAATGAGACTGTCACAGGTCAGCTCAATAGATCGGGAAGTGAGCGAACACATACCGGCGTTCGCTCACTTCTCGATCCTGTCACAGCTCTCTGCCGTGACAGGGGAGTGGCTGGATTCCCCGCTCGGATCCTCCAGCGCTGACTGGCAGAACGGACGGGGGAGGAGCCGGGTACAGCTGGCTCTGCCCATCCAGACATAATTGTCGGGATCCGCTTCAGCATCTCAATATACCGCGAGCTGTAGCTCGCGGTATACTGCGGCGCCTCAGTATACCGCGAGCTGTAGCTTGCGGTATACTGAGCTTAGGGTGACGGGAGGACGCTAGTTTGTGTCCTCCCGTTACCCTAAGGGGAACAATGGGGAAAAGCCCTAACCCCATAGTTCTCCTTTAAGGGGCTCAGTCATCTGTGTAAACGATCTATGCTCTGGAAAGAGAGCAACTCCCTGAAATGTGATGTACTTTGAAACACACTTTCAGAAAGATAAACACCCAACTTGCAAGCTGAAAGGCTTCCTCCATTACTTTCTTGCCAATTCAGATAAAAAACGTAAGGGAGTTATGATTGCTATTAAAAACTCTGTAGTCTTTAAGCAACATGACCTTTATACCGACCCTAATGGTGGATATATTATCTTAGTAGCCTCCTTAAATGATTTTTTTGAAAAAGTCACATGAGAACTCCATCTCTAGCGCTGTGTTACAAATACTCTATCTATTTAAAGGCGGTTCACCTCCTTTATTTCATAGCTGCTTTTGGTACAAGTACAATTTAGACATATCCAGGAGCGCAGATTTATTTTTCCTATACTCCTTAAATGATACCCTATACGCTCCGCATAGCCACCACAGGAAATTTTTTTCTTCCATACTGGCCAACCTGTCCCCCATACGCAAAGGCCATCTTATCCTCTGTGGGGACTTTAATACTGTTGTAGAACCTGATGTTGACTCATCCAATCCTACAAGATGCCCTGATCAATCCCTCTCCACTTTCCTACATACTCAGGATTTGTATGATGTATGGAAGTGTTTACATGGAACGGAAAGGGATTACACTTTCTTTTCTCAAACTCAGAATTCGTACACCAGACTGGAGTTATTCATGACCGATAAATTTACTCTCCAACAAATGTCCAAGATTGATATTGGACAAATAACTTGGTCAGATCATGCCCCTATCTCCATTACCTTATTTCCAGATCCTCTTTACAGACCTCACACTACGTGGAGAATGTATGCCAGTATCCTATCTAACCCTGCCCATGAAGAGTATCGAAGCTTCTTGCTTGCGAAGCTTCTTTCACACTAATTGCCCTTCTGTTACCAGCTCCATTAAGCTTTGGAACGCACACAAAGCATTTCTTCGAGGCTTACTTATTAACCACTTGCTGACCGGAGTGTTTACACCCCCTTCCTGTCCAGGCCATTTTTCAGTATTCAGCGCTGCGGTACTTTGACTGACATTTATTACGTCATGCAACGCTGTACTGAAATTAATTTTATACCATTTTTTGGGGACAGATAGAGCTTTATTTAGGTGGTATTTAATCACCATTGGGGTTTTTATTTTTTACTATATAATGAAAAAAGTACCGAAAATTTGGGAAAAATTTCCCTTCGTTATGCTATAAAACAGTTATTATTACCCAAATTTTTGGCAATATATAAAAGGCAGGGTCGTCGGGTAAATAGACACCATGTCAAGGTTTAAAATTGCGTGCGAACGCGAACTCGCAAAAACTACCATACCCAAAATTGGCCATAGGCGACACTTTAACCCTTTCGCTGCCAAGCCCTCTAAAACATTTTTCAATTCAGCTGGCCACGCCATTTTTGCAATTTTTTCCCATTGATTTGATGGTGTTTGTGTTGTGATAAAATGATACAGGCATATATTTAATTGCAACACCAGGTATCACAACGCACGGCAATGCGTCACAAAGCTTTGCAATGCGCTGCCACAGTTAATTTAATGTTTTTTTTTAAAGAAAATAAATAAAAAAAGCATGCACTGCAATGTGTTCTAACAACGCACTGCAGTGCATGTGCATGGCGTACACCACAATATATGTATGTTATGTTAGGGGAGGGAGGGGTTGTGCTTTTTTTATTAGTGTTTTTTTTTACACATTTATTTATTTTTTAATAATTTTTTTTTTTTTAACGTTTTTTTATTTATTTTTTAACCAGTTGCCGTCCCGTTGAAAAAAAAAAAAAACGGACGGACGGCACTGCAGCATTGGTGGGTTGCCGTCTTCAGACGGCATTTTTTTTCTGCTCTAGGGGGCACGCGCGCACGGGCAGAAAAAACCCGTGCAATGCACTGCTGTTCGGCCCCTATGAGAATAGGCTGAACAGCAGCGAGTAGCCTGCCTGAGGTTCCTTCTGCACTTCGAGTCTACCCAAACCCAGCCGCAGCAAGCCGATGTACGGCTGAAATCAGCTGTACAAGCCTGAAGTGAATAGCCAAAACAGCGCCTGGCTCACTTCACTTCGGGTTGGTTAATCACACGGCTGCCTTCGGGGGGGCGCTCAGTATTTTCATTAATAGAGGTCATCAGCGGCTTGTGAGCCGCTGATGACAGCTATTCATTTGAAGGGGACAGTCCGGGGAACAGTTCTAGTATAAAGAAAAAGCTAAAGCGACCATGAGCTTATAGCAGAACTGTAAATGCCAGGTCCATATGGCATATACGTCCTTGGCTAGCCGGGAACACTTTTGTTCCTCCGTATGCCATACATCCTTGGCAGGGAAAGGGTTAAAAGCTTTTACTGCTCATCAGTTTAGTGTTATCAGCAATTGATGGGCCGAGAATTATTGCTCTCACTACGCCGCAAAATGTCCACCGTAATGGATGCAATCGTCGTTTACGCACTTGGCGCATGTTTGCATGTGTATGTGGGGGGCGTGGGACTTAGAAAAAAAACATTTTTTTGATTACCTTTATATGTGACTTTTAATTTTTTTATATTTGTTTTGTAACTAATTCTTTTAAACATTTTTTTCCCACTTAACTTTATTCCTATCACATATGGGACTAACAAGCCTCCTTTGTGATAGCCAATTTTTAGTGACAGGTCCTCTTTTTGGAGACATCAGGGGTCTTTAAGACCCCTAATGTCACCTAGGGACCCCCAGAGAAGCTGATGAAGCAAACACATGCTTCACCAGCTTCTCTCCGGTTTCTGTACTGGAGAGTGACACTGAATGCAGGCAGTGATGTAATACACATCACTGCCTGCATTCCGAAGAGGAGGAGGAGATCAAACGGAGCTCATGCACTGAGCTCCGTTTGATCTCCGGCCACAGAGCTGCTGTGCTGGTCCCGGGCTCAAACCGGAGCTTGGGATCGCCAGCAGCGGCTGCGGCGGAGGGGGGCGCACACCCGCATGCATATTACAAGCGATCGGGCGTCTCTACAGACGCCCAAACGCTTGTATGTAAACAGCCATCGCCGGCTGTTTACATTGCAGGCTGATTCCCCGCTCGTGCACGCCACCTAGCGTCGGGCACGAGATGGGACGTTTCAAAACGCCCACCCGTATTCAAGAAGCCGCCACCGGCCGTTTAATTACAACGGCCGGACAGCAGGTGGTTAAACTGGGGTCTCATCAGAAGAAACAGCGGCAGTGTATTAGAGATGACTTGTTAGCCCAAATTCGAAATTTAGAACTCCAACATAAAAAATCCTCGGATCCCTTGCTTGCTCAACAACTTAAATCTTTAAGGCACAAATTCAGTGAACTGCTCACCTCCAAATATGATCTCATGCTTATGAAAATGAGACTCCATTTTTATTGCTAAGGCAACAAAGCTGGCTCCTTCATCGCTAAACAGTATAAGAAACTCAAAGTTAAATCTAGAATTCCATATTTAATGGACACCTTGGGTGTCCGACTATATAACCCTGTGGGCATAGCCAACTGTTTTATTGACTTTAACTCCTCGCTCTACAATTTACAACACTCTACTGATACCCCATGCCCGTCTGAAACAGATATTGGGCACTTCCTAGACACTTTATCGCTTCCCACACTATCTACAGATCAGCTTGTTGCCCTCACTACCCCTTTTTATGCAGGGAAATGGACACAGTGATCTCTGCACTGCCCTTACACAAAGCCCCTGGCCCGGATGGTTTTGGGTCAGAATATTACAAAGCCTCTGCATCTGTCCTAACCCCTTACCTCTGCTCCTTTGCTAATGAAGCAGCATACAAAGGTCCCTTCCCGAACAAATCTCTAGAAGCGCTTATTGTTACCATCCCGAAGCCTGGCAAGCTCGAAACCTATTGCCCGTGTCTGGACTTCTGGCTAACTCTCCAAACCCTTCCATATCACAAACGGCACTAGACAGGGTTCCCCCCTTTCACCCATGATTTTTGCATTAGTTATGCAACCTTTAGCTGCATCAATACGCTCATCCTCCCTCATTTCGGGAATCCGCGTGGGTCCTATCGCACACAAAATCATCGTCTCAATGACTGAACCCTTACAATCTCTCACTGCGCTACAACAAATTCTTGTTGACTTTAGTCATGTCTCGTTATACAGACCAAATCTCAGATGTTGAGAATTAATATTCCCCCCTCTCTACATCGCCAAATAACTGCTGCCACCCACTACTCCAAGTTCTAACCTGTTCAGACTTAACTACCTACTTCTAATGGAAAAAATGAAAACACTTTGTAAAGATCTACAAAACCTTTTTAGAGAATAACCATTCCTATTCTACCATCATTTTTGAACCTTTTACAACGTACCATTAATGCATTTATTTGGGAAGGCAAGAAACGTACCCCTAAATCCTGCCTCTACTGCTCGAAATCTAGAGCGGGCATGGGAGCTCCCGATATTAATATTAGTAAGTACTACAAAGCTACCATACTCGACCAAATCAGACACTGGTGGATACCTTCCTCTACTAAAGCCTGGACTCATATCGAAACCTCTCTCTTTGCAACAGACTTCTGTTCAGTCCTCTGTTCTATCCTCTTGAACTTTATGCCTCCACGTGGTCCCCTTGACACAGTTACAGGTGCCACTAGAATTTGGTCCTCCTTGGGATCCGCCGTGCCTTCTTCTGATCACTTCCTTCCTTATCCCCATCTCTGCTTGGAGAAAGATGCTTTATGCCATGGATGACCCTTGGACTGACACATTTACATCATCTATATTTCAATAACGTGATCTCCACTTTTGAAACTTTAAAGGGGTTCTAAACCCTCCGTTTTTTTTGCCTATATCTACTGCAAAAAAAACGCTTAAAATCCTTTTAAACTTACCTCGTTATCGCCGCTCGTTCCCGCCCCGAGAATCAGGAACTGCTCGTACGGCCGCAAAGGATCTTGGGGCGGGAGCATGCGCAGTTCCGATTCTCGGCCGGGAGACGAGCAGAGACGCAAGGTAAGTCTATGGACGCGTGGACCCGCCTGCAGACACCGCTGGATCGGAGAGACAGAGCAGTAAGCGCTGGATCGGAGTGACGTCACACCGCTGGAGGGACAGATGAAAACATGGGGAAAGAAGAGGAAGATCGGAAAAAGAGACATCATTTAAGGTAAGTGCTAACATTTACATTGGGGGGAGGGAATTTTTTTTTGCCTTTAATGTCACTTTAAGTAGACGACATAACATCCTGCCTAAAGACTTCTTTAAATACCTTCGGCTCCAACACTTTCTAACATCTCTTCGGATAAAAGATAACAACTGTCTCTGGAAGATTCTCCACGCTTTTCAATCTACATGCTATTATTAAAGGCATATCCTTTTTCTACAAATTACTCACAGAAACTGCCCTAACTAACAAACTCCCATCTATGTTATGGTGGGAACGTGAACTACAATTCATCTTGAGCCTATCCCAATGGCATCATACTATTGTCTGGCCTCAGAGAGCTTCTAACTGTGTTTCTCATTGGGAATCTGTGCAAAAGATTTTCCACAGGTGGTACTTCACTCCCCAGAGATTGGCCAAGATCGTCCCTTCTTCCTGCCCTCTATGCTGGCGTGAATGTGGAAAAAGTGGATTACTCCTTCATATTTGGTGGGCATGTGACTAAGTAATTTTGTAAGCCTAATGTTATGCTGCCCTATTTTCTTCTTGTACTGTTTAACCAATAATATATCCGTTTGTACTCATATGTGTTGTGTTTGAAAAAAACAATAAAATTTTTTGCAAAAAAATTCCCATAAACTTTAACTTCAGGATTCGTTTTCCTGCTATGAGAGCTCTGAATGCCGACAACCCTTCAATGCAAATTTCAATAATCTCTTATAATCCAGAGCATGACAATGACCCTTCAATGCAAATTTCAATAATCTCTTATAATCCAGAGCATGACAATGACCCTAACATTAGAAACCCCCTAAATTTCCCCTATAGGCAGCGGATCCCCACCATAGGGGTGTACAGGGACAATGAGGGCATGCTGGGACTTGTAGTTCCCTAGGTGATATGCGGAGGCTGTACAACTACAAGTCCCAGCATGCCCTCATTATCCCTGTACACCACATATCACCCTGGAAACTACAGGTCCCAGCATGCCCTCATTGTCCTTGTAAGACTTCCGCCCATATCACCCAGGGAACTACAAGTTTCAGGATGCATGTTTCCTACAGTAGTTCCCTGGGTGATATGTGGGGGGTATACAGTGACAATGAGGACATGCCGGGCCTTGTAGTTCTCTATGCTATAAGGCTGTATGAATTACTGTCCTCTTGAAAGTACAAGTAATACAATGCCACTATAAAACATAGAATAAAACATAGTTGACCTTAAAAGTTTCAAGTTAAACGATGTTCTATTCTATGTTTTATAGTAGCATTGTATTACTTGTATTTTCAGGAGGACAGTAATTCATACAGCCTTATAGCATAGAGAACTACAAGGCCCAGTAGGACTGCATGATTGTAGTTTATTAGTAAAGACAATGCCATTATAGAACATGAAATAGAATGGAGTTAAACTTGAAACTTTCAAGTTCAACTCTATTCTATTTGATGTTCTATAATAGCAAATACACTAACCACCTAAACTGTCCACCTGGCTGTAAAGAAAAAAAACAAAACACTGGGGTGCGGTAAAGCGGCAACTTACCGGCCGAGGTGAGTCTCTCTGCAGCATCAGGTCACGGCTGCTGCTCCATGGGTCCTCGCGACCGAGGCCCCAGAGCTGTCAGGAACAGGAGTACAGGGGTGCTATGGTGGAACAGGTACGAGTTACGCTACGCATGCCGCGGACGCCACAACCACGCTGCGTATGCCACTCCCACCACACAAACCGGACACACGCCCGCAGAGCACGCCGCCGTGACTTACAAGGGTTCAGCAATAGGTAACGGGGGACCTGTTTTAATGTTTCCTGTTTAAAAAAAAAAAAGCGGCACACTGTAGAACACCAGCAGCTATAGAGGAACAACAAATCCCAGCAATAATATATTAAACACCCTGTATAATGTATTATTGCTGGTGGTATTCTCCATTGCGCTGTATAATGTATTATTGCTGGGATTTGTAGTTCCTCTATAACTGGTCAGTGGTAATCTGCATTGCGCAGTATAATCATTATACAGCGCAATGGAGAATACCACCAGCTATAGAGGACAACAAATCCCAGCAATAATATATATATTTTTCTTTTTTAACCGATTAACCGATTAATCGAACTTAATAATAGGCCAACTAATCGATTATGAAAATAATCGTTAGCTGCAGCCCTAGTCCAGTTTTGGTCACCGATACTCAGAAAAGATATCCTTGAGCTGAAAAAAGTCCAGAGGAGGGCAACCAAACTTATTAAGGGGTTCGAGGACCTGAACTATGAAACAAGGTTGTTAAAATTAAATATGCTCTCTTTGGAGGTTAGGAGATTAAGGGGGGACATGATCTTCTTGTATAAACTATTTAAGGGTGACAGCAACATTATTAACAAACTGTTTACAGTTAGCTCCGTAACAAAGAGCAGAGGGCACAACCAAAAATTGGTGGAAAAAAAAATTCAACACACAGGGCGCAAGGGGTTCTTCACAGTCATAGCGGTTAAGGTCTGGAACTCGCTGCCGCAGGAGGTGATCTCAGCTAAGAGCGTGGAATCATTCAAGAAACTCCTGGACGAGTTCCTCGGAGACCATAATATGCAGTGGTACAGGTACGCCTAAGAGCAAAATCACACATGGACTAATACACACGCACACACCTGCTCAAACATAAATGCATACACACAATAGGTTGGACTTGATGGACTTATGTATTTATGCAACCTCAAATACTATGTAACTATGTAACACCCATGCCCAATTTGAATATATTTTTACAAAAGTACGATGTAAGGGGGAGATCTTCGCCAAAAACTGGAAATGCTGGCTCGATGACTCTTAATGCACGGTATATTTAACTTGATAAGTGACTGGAACTTGTATTACTCTCATTGGTCCTTTCAAAAAACATTGGTCGTTTCAAAAAACATACTTTCAAAAAACATTTAGATGCTGAATACAATATATGGGGTATCGGAAACACACACACAGAACCTGTGTCTTTATTCAACCTTTACAACTGCCACTTAGCAGAAACTAGCCGCACAGAAAGACCCCATGCACACTGGCCTCCTGCGTTAAACACAGTAGAAGTTATCTGGGAAGTATAAACCATTTGTAAGCTTCCCAGATCACTTTTTTTCCTGTGTTTAGATGTGTCTGGGTTCAGCCGTGTGCTTTTAACCACGTAAAACCAGGCTAAACAGTCCAAGGACGTAGAAAATTATTGTTTGAGTAAACACAGCTAGGATGAATGCAACTAGACAGAGGGAGCCAAACTCTGGCCCTCCAGCTGAAGTGAAACTACAAACACCATCATACATTTGCCTTTGAAAGTCATGCCTGTGTTGTGCCATTGGTATATGGTCTCAAATCATCTTAACTATTTCCTTCTGGATTGTGATGGTAATTGCTTTCGTGGTTGCCCAGTAGAAGGATCCATTATTTACATGTGGTGGACATGTCCACTTGCACAAAGCTTTCTGGTCCAAAATATATAAGATGATAGTGGTATTGATGAGAGTATGTGTCCCTCCATGTCCACAAGTAGGGATCCACCAATACTGATACTACAATCGGTATCTGTGTCAATACAGAGTATTTGGGTAAGTACTCGTACTCGCCAAAATGCTCTGATACGTACCCCCTGATAACGTAACTTCCAGTCAGAGGGAGATTTCCTCTGACCGGCAGTGCCGCGAGGGAACATGGATCGGCGGGTAATCACATGACGCCTGGCTTCCTGATTGGCCAGGAAGCCATCTCCATGCTAGTGGAAGTACCGGTATCGGCAAGTACCGAAAAGTTAAATATTGGCACTCCTCAATACCGATAAAACGGTATCGGTGCATCCCTATCCACAAGAAGCTCTTTTGAACATCAAACCACCTAATCTCACCCACTTTCTTTTAAACAATAAGGTTACATATTCCAGCTGCAGCCAAAAGAACTATAGCTAGCGCATGGTTAAAAAATACTTTATCCTTTTCTGAGGCCAAAGCTATAAATGTACTGGTTCTTTAATGATGAGAAATTATCAGTACATCTTCTTGATAGAATGCCTATGTTTGAAAAAAATATGGCATTCTTGGATCAAACATTGTTTACCCACTTTATTTGATAGACACTTGGTGACTCTGTGACTTACCAATGAAGTATTTTGCTTACTATACGGTATTACACCTCTGCATTTTTGGAGTGTTCCCCTACTTTGCCCTAACTGTTCTCACTTCTTTCTTCCGTCTTTTTTATTTCTTTTTTTAATGCTAAAGTTTACACTACTTGCGAATATGTTCTGTATACTCCTTGTTCTTTTTTGTATTTATTTGTCCGATTCCCATTTTCTGACTTAATTGTTATTGTTTTTATCTTTGCGATGATTTTCATTATTTTGTAATGACATTTGTATACACATATATCTTTGTCATGTTATCTTTTAATAAAACATTTTTGAATAAACAAAAATAAAAAATTATTCACATGACATCCATGTAAAACAGCCTGAATAAAATCACTGCAGCCGCTGCAAGCCTCTCTCCGTAGTTAGTGTCAGTTCAAGACACTCCAAGCTTCACCCTCTGTACGTTGCGTCTGTACGCAACTTCCTTAGGGGTTTAGTTTAGTTGTCTGTCTGGTGTGAGAAGCTGGATTATTGCTGCTACGGTAGGTTCTGTACAAAGTAATCACAGCTGCCACTGCTGCAGCTGTTCACAAGCTATTTACAGGCCATCTGCATGTAATTGCACATGCTACGATTCACACCACAATGCAGTTGGGATGTGCGGTGGGCTGCAGTAAAATGTGGACAGACTGCGTTTTTTTGCAGCGCACTGGCTGCCACTGGATGTCACCGCAGAGCAATCACTGTCGTACTGATAGATGAATGGAGTGTACACTTCGAACACTACAAAAAAAGTTAAATAAAAGAGTACAAAAAAGTTAAACATTAAAGAGAAAAACGTTATTTCCAATTTTTACTGTAAAAATGTGGAGCTCCCTTCACCAAGTAGTGGTATCAGCTGAAAGCATACTTTCAAAAAACATTTAGATGCTTTCCTTAGTGGATACAATATATGGGGGTATGGGAAACACACACACACACACACACACACACACAGACAGTGTCTTTATTCAACCTTAACAACTATGTTAACAACTGCCACTCAGCAGATACTAGCCACACAGCAAGACCCCATGCACACTGGCCTCCTGCGTTAAACACAGTAGAAGTTATCTGGGAGGTATAAACCATTTGTAAGCTTCCCAGATCACTTTTTTCCTGTGTTTAGATGTTTCTGGGTTCAGCCGTGTGCTTTTAACCATGTAAAACCAGGCTAAACAGTCCAAGGACGTAGAAAATTATTGTTTGAGTGAACACAGCTACCGTAGAATGAATGCAACTAGACAGGGGGAGCCAAACTCTGGCCCTCCAGCTGAAGTGAAACTACAAACACCATCATGCATTTGCCTTTGAAAGTCATGCCTGTGGCTGTCAGAGTCTTGCAATGCCTTATGGGACTTGTAGTTCTACAACAGCTGGAGGGCCAAATTTAGCTTCCCCTGACCTAGATGCTGCTGAAAGTGTAGGTGTGCATTAAAGCCATAGCAAAGCATTGCATGCTTCCAGGCGCATTTAGAAATGAGCTCCATACACACTTAGAACATGTGTTTTAATTCATATGTGCCTGTGGCATAAAACACAGTTTTTTACTGTGCAGTGCTGTGAATGAGCCCTGGGAAATCAGCATTTTATTCCCCCATTATGTGCATGAGCCCTAAGTCATAAACTGATGATCCATTCATCCCCAGCCCTTCAAATATTTTGAAGCAGTGATATTGAGAACCCTGCAGGATTTGAGGCGATTCTCAGAGCAGCTCCCTTAGCACTTTCAGCTGTTGGGAGAGGACCCTCTCCACTTAGTCCCGCCCCCTGGCTGCCAAGATTAAGTAGTTGCTGCAGGAGTAGTGATGGGCAGAACACCACCCGTTCAGTTCGAATTCAAACTTTAGAACATGGCAAAAGTTTGAATTCGAACTCAATACAAGTCTATGGGGGTAGAACTTGAAAAATAAAATGTCCCCATTTTGAAGCCTTATATACAATGTATTGACCATAAAAAGGGTATGGGGATTCGGATACTGCCCCGGGGGACATGAATCAATGAAAACAATTTTTTTTTAAAAATACCGTTTTTAAAGGAGCAGTGATTTTAACAACATTCACTAAATGGTTAAATCAAATTGTCAAAAAGAGGCCAGACTTTTGAAAAAATCCTTTATTTGGAAAAAATAATAAATAATAACAATAATAATAAAAAACAAAACGATGACAGCCGTCCCGTCCGCTTATGACAAACTCTCACCGCACAATGTCATTTTGACAGATGCCAGCCACGCATAAACAACTGGGCGGAGCTAGTGGTGACAGCTAGCTCCGCCCAACTGTTTGCAGTTGTACATGTGTGCAGTTGATCGGGAAGGGGTTCCATTAGAATGTATTGCTGGGACTTGTAGTCCTGCATAGCCGGTGGTATTCTGCATTCAGAGGCGTAACTAGAAACCTCAGGGCCCTGGTCCAAGAAAGCATGAAGGGCCCCCGCCTCGGCAGTTACAAGGGCTGGACCCTCTTCTTCCTTTCTGGGCCCCCCCAAGTGGCGGGACGCCAGAGCCCAGTTGCAACCGCAACCGCTGCAATCCTGGTAGTTATGCCAGTGCCGTCATTAAAACACAGCACCCATCACCACTTCTCTCTGACTAGTTTTGTCTTTAATGGAGCACAGTACCCTCCATCATTTCTCCCTTCCGGGTTTTGTCGCACATAGAGCACAGCACCTACCATCACTTCTCTCTGCCAAATCCTGTCAGTTATGGAACACAGCACACACCACTGCCCTGTCCTGTCATCACAGACACAATACCTGTTGCCTTCCGTCCCACTGCGGCTCCCATCCCCAACTGAACTCAGCTGCACACCAAGCCCAGCACACCCCGCAATTGTCTGGCTCTGTCACACAGTGACTACCGATCACTTGATGCTTCCGGGCCAGCCGACCCTCCAGTCCACACGTAGCCCCGGGCGGAGACTCTACAATACACACAATTACCAAGCCGTGTTACATATGTCACACATGGCTGTCTGCGACTCCATCACACCTTGTACTGTCATCACTTTCTATCCTCTGCCATTGCGGGACACAGCGGGGTTCCTCACTGTCACAAAGTCAGCAGAGATCCTGTCCATGCAGAGTGTACTACGAGAAACCGCGCAGACCCCCCCCCACACATGCTGTATACATGTATTGCTGGGATTTGTTGTGTTCCTCTATAGCTTATGGTATATTGCGCTGTATATGTACCATCAGCTATGGAGGACCACAAATCTCAGCAATACATTGTACATGGTATGTATAATGTACTATTGCTGGGATTTGTTGTCCTCTATAGCTGATGGTACATATACAGCGCAATATACCATAAGCTATAGAGGAACACAACAAATCCCAGCAATACATGTATACAGCATGTGTGGGGGGGGGGCAGTGCAGGTAGTCTTAAGGTGCCCATACATTTCACTGTATTGCACCACACACTTTTTTTTTTTTGCTTCCACCGCTCCAAGCTTGAGTGAACCGTACAGTAGAAACGGTTGCACGCCTTACATACACTGTACTGTGTGTGACGGACCTAGGACTGTAGATGCATTGCCCAGCAGAACTTTGTGTGCTGGGGGTATTTTACAGTTTACTATTTTATCTGGGGAGAGCCGGTCACTATGTGACTTGATGGGAACCATTGTTCTAAAGGCAGCAGGTTGTCTGGAGGGGCCATTGTTACAGTGATGAGATTAAGCTCCTCTCTAAGCCCTCGTTCACACCTGAACGTTTTGTAGCACGTTCTACGCTCGACGAACGCTCTACAAAACGCTCAAAAATATAAATCCCATTGTATTCAATGGTCTCGTTCCCACCTTGGCGTATTTCCGCCCGTCCCTAACGCGCTACAAAACGGCCCACGCCTGAAAAGGTACAGGTACTACTTTGGGCCGTTTTGTTGCGCGTTTCCATTGGGATACAGCCAAGTAGCCTTCGGAAACGCGCGGCGGTCGCGCAACTTTTTTACCGCGAATCGCGGTAAAAAAAACGCACGACGGTCGCACGACAGACGCGCATATGCAATACGTCTAGGTGTGAACGAGACCTAAGTAAGACAATATAATGCGGCACCTAGCTGTCTGGGGGAGGAAACTCTTCCATGTAACAATGAACCCTTATCTGATCCTGTCAGATATAAATTCTGTGTGTTCTGCCTCAATGAAGCAGTTCTTGTTTCACTCCAAAGTCAGTCTTGTCTGATTCTTGGAGTAAGCCTTCCATGCCATAGTCACCGCTTCTAGTTCCAGCACTCAGGGAATAGGCTGAAGACGGAGATATCCAGTCGGGGTATCAGGGAGTCTGTCACACAGTGTATGGGCACCTTTACCTGCACACTCTTCAAACAACTTTCCTTTCTTCCCCCGAGATCTTGGGATTGTCGGCAGCTGCCGGTCCCCCACACTGCAGTCTCCCTGCAACGACGTGATCATCTTGGCAGGCAGCGGGGGGAGAAAGCTCAGAGCTGGGAGAGGCGGTGCGGCGTGAAGCGTGCAATGCGTGTAGAGCCGCAAACAGGGGCAACTAATCGAAAGCCGACTAAACGATGATGGAAAACGTTGACATCTTCCATCATCGATTTTAATCAACTTAGTCGATTAGTTGTTGCAGCCCCGGTCCCATCAGTCTCTGTACATAGGAGCTTACACTCTA